>NC_068363.1:31662282-31844782 GCF_020536995.1 Dreissena polymorpha
TGTGTGCAAACCGTCGCAGGTGATTTACGCATTTTGCAATTGAAAACGGTCCTGAATTGGGAGCTTTTATTTCATCATATCTTTAAATAGAATCATATGATGCCGAATTCATTGACACTTTAGAAAATTTCAAACGGTTGTGTTTATTATGACTCTCATCGTCTATTATTACCCTCCCATAATTTGGTTTAAAAAAAATTAAATTGGGCATATATGGGATTATTGGATTAAGAACAAGTCGCTCGATCAATCCAATTATTAATTGACAATCACAACTAATTAGCAGGTGTTAACCGCGGTGTTACTTAATATTCATTTTCTGGTTTCGTTACCCGTTGTGAAGAATCCGCTATTGTGTTTTGAAATTTATTTAATGGTTCGGCATCCTTGGATATTTACGACATCAAAAACAAAAACGTAGTCGCTCTTACTCATTGTTGCGGTTAACAAGAATTCCAAACTGCGAAATGATGTTGCATCATGTGCGCCAACTATCCAACCGGCTCTCATTATATTATTAGCAGACGACAATGTTGATTCTGATTGAATGATTAAATGCACTCTTACTGTTTACGACATTACCGCAAGTGATCGGTGATTGATAAGATAATTGATTGCCATTTGTTATCGGATTATAAACAAGACACGGTGTAGAAACACATGGTCAGCGTGTTTTATCTACGTATGTCTGTCAATAAAACGGGCTACCGCTCTTATAGATTTATAGTAGCCCGGCGGGCGTCAGCTGAAACATTTCAGTAGCCCGATGAAAAAATTCTGTAGCCCCCGGGCTCCGGGCAATGGATTTGTCGGACACTGCTATATAAATTGTACACTGAAGTTTCTTTAGCTAATATTTTTCTTATGTTGACAGACCATTGACATTGCTGGGGTTTGTTGAGATAAATACTTATTATCATCAGGGCAGGAAGACATATAGACATTAAACAAGCGTATCATTACGTAGACAACACAGTTGCACAACTGTATGCGTAAAAGGTAAATCAGTATATTAATAATTATGTTGACAACTAGCTTACGTAGCAACGTCCGAAAATATGAATAATCCGACATCTATTTCAATATTTAAAATTCAAGATATAATGACTACTGAACTGTTTTACTTTAAGGAAAAACCAGTAAAAGTATGTTTTTTTATGAAAATGAAACACAACAAACAATATACTTATCATGATAACGGCTAAACGACTTATTATCCCAATATAACACTGTCATTGAATCGCACATTTCAATTAAAAATTATTCCCCTTGAATGTTAATGCATATTGATATAACGAATTCATCAAACGTTATCAAACATGAGTAATTTGCATTGCATCGGATTCCCACAATATTATGTGGATGTAATCGTATCCGGTTGTTGTTTATGTGTCAAGCTCATTTTGCCAGTGAGATACTTAAATTTCTTGCGTAGTAAAATCGGCTAGATTGAACTTACCGTACGCAGTTGTTTACCACTATCAAATCTACTGTAAAGTACACAAAGATACTTACATATTCTGCCGTATCTGTCTGAATAAACATCCGCTGCACAAAATAAGACATTTGTATTAATGATTATTAAACACAATCATATTTTTCTGTGTTTATTGAATTAATGACACTGAGTTTCTTTGTTCGCGTTACAAGATGGCGGAGTCTAACGCTGTTTGTGAAGTGACGTCACAATGTTTATTTGAGCGCGTGCCCGTTCCCACAAAAAAAGTTTAAACACAAAATACTCGAAAACTTGATTTTTCCAGGTATAACGCCTACGCAACAGGTAGATCGCATTCTTGTCCATATACATGTCAAATTTCAGCAAACGTGTTCGGGCCAGTTTTTAAGACGCCCAAATCGCAGTGATTTTGCACCAACTTAACGAAACTTAGCCCCCTTTATCATTCGTTCGATTGAACGTCATCAATGATGACGTCCAATACATCACTCATTCCATACCAGAGTTGCGACACCCTTAAGGGTTTCGCGGGATGGAATGAGTGGGGAGATCAAATCAAATTGAAAACCTATTATTTCGACCAAAAAATTGGGTACGAAAAACATTTGGGTACGAAAAAAATAAATGGGTAAGAATATACAAATGTGGGTACGAAAACGTTTGGATACAAAAAAATTGGGTACGAAAAAAATGGGAACCAAAAAATAATTGGGTATGAAAAAATTTGGGTACGAAAAATTGGGTAGTAAAAAATGGGAACGAAAAAAATTTGGGTACGAAAAAAAATTGGGTACGAAAAATTTTGGGTTAAAAAAAAAGAGTGGGTACGAAAAAGAGTGGGTACGAAAAAGTTTGGGTCCAAAAAAAAGGGTATGAAAAAAAATTTGGGTACGAAAACATGTGGGTACGAAAAAACAATTGGTACGCAAAAACCTTTGGGTCTGAAATAAATGGGTACGAAAAAAAATTGGGTACGAACAATTTGGGTACGAAAAAATGGGTACGAAAAAAAAATTTGGTAGAAAAAATGGGTACAAAAAAAATTTGGGTACGAAAACATTTGATTACGAAAAATATTTGGGTACGAAAAAAAATGGGTACGAAAAAATATGTGGGTACAATGGGTTCATGTTAAGGTTTTAGCATGGCGGACGCCGGATGGCGAAAAGACACTTCATGACACAATGAGCTTGCTATGACAAAACCTCAGGGTTTGTTTCGAAAACAGCCAAGCTCATATGCATAAATCAGTGAGTAATAGTACTTATACTCAATAAAAGCTAGGCACAGCGTATAAAATCAGAACCACTGGGCTGAATCTGCTGAAACTTGGTCGCATTATACATTATGGTCCAAACATGCTATAGAATGAGCGCTTCTGGACCTGACAGCGTAAAACATTAACCGATAATGGACAGCACAAAATGGGTTATTTTGTACAAAAAAAAAGTAAACTTCAAGTGGCATTTGATGACTTTTAGACATCAGAAAGTAACAAATGTTTAATATTCTGCACACTTCGACTTGTTTTTTGTTTTTTTTACAAATTTAGAAGCATTTATCCTTGGGGTGTATATAAACCCTGTTATTCAATGTCAAAAATAGCTAAGCAGCAATTCCCCTTTAACATTATTCCTTATATTAATTGTATTGTTTAAAAAGATAACTGTGTATATTTAATCATAATGGCTCCGTATTTCACACTGATAGGCCACTGCTGGTGGCTTGAACCCAGAACTCATCTCACATTGTAAGATGCATTTTCAATTAAACTACAATGACTGTATCGTGTGAAGTGGAGCCAACATACCCCACATAAGTGAAAAATCATTACGTCGATATATTTGTCCTGGGCGTTTCCCGACATGTCGCATAACTGTTTACAACAAAAGATGTATACATAGATAAATATACATACATGTAAATGGGAAAAAATGAACCATCTATTTTTAATTTTTGCTTCATATATACACATTTCCTAGCCATGATTTATAATTATATCATGTTGAAATCATTTTTAGACAGAATATTACTGAAACTGCAATAAACAATAAGATGGATAGATATAATGTTTACTTTTATCTAGTAAATGAACAAATGTTCTTCCGATGCCATTTTCACTAAGGTATAGGTATTGAATCCTGTTATAATACGACTAAAAATGAACATCTAAACCCAGTATTTTACATGAAGAGTACTCACAAAAACCACAACAATAATACTCAATGAATGGGCTGTCCGAAATCCGAAAAATGTACACTACTACATAAAACAAGAGGTTATATACAAAATATGCACGTTAACATTATTCAAGATATGAAAGCAATATATCAAGGATATAGGAAATATTTGGGGGGTGTACGCACACTTTAAACAAGAGTCAGTGTGCGAATTTCACATTGAAACCACTAGCGCCGTTCGGGCTAACCAGATGAATTTTTCACTAGCCCGAACCAAAGTTTACTAACCCGAACTGTTTATCACAAGTTTTAAAATAATTTATATTTTTGCGGTCTGGGTAAGATTTTATTGGCAGGTAGGGTGTAATTGATGAGGATTGCAACTAACATTGATCCCAATTAACGGAAATGTTATTATAATATTTCATTTTCAATTGACACAATACGATTATAATATTTATGTATGTACGATATTCGTCAATCAATTAACCTTACATGCATCAAGAAGATGCAAAGGTTTATAATCCAGTCTGTAAATAATTTTAGATGTCAATTGTCCAAATTTGAAATCCGAAACATTTAGGCCGAAAAGTACTTAGGCCGTATGATAAAGCGAATAGAGGGGCAGTGGTCCTCCTCCCCCTAGCTTACTGTTTTTTTTTTATAGTCTTTCTAGGTCCAATTCTGGTGAGTACAATGTGAAAAAATTATCACCAGACATCCGTAACATCGCATGTGTATTCATCATTCTAGATATTTTTTTATCAAGAATGTCGAAAATAATTAAAAATCGACAGATAATACCGTATCCGGAAACAACTGTCCAAAAAACAATCAATGTAAGTCCTTGCACGTGAAATAAAATATGCATAACGTTGACTGCCAAAAACTGAAAACCAGTAAAAAGTACCAAGCAACTACGCTATCAATATATAATTTGGTTGACATATTCTATTAAAATATGATATTGCAATGCGTTAATTCGTCAATAGATCATTACAAATCCAAGATGGCGGACATTAAAAACATTTGTAGACTTGTATGTTTTCTGAAAGTACAGCAAAATTGAAAAACCTGGGTAGATCCGCATTTTATTTGCACGGTATCAAAAAAAAATTGTCATTCAAACTCTCGTCATGTCAACATAATCGGAAGGGTGAGGAAACGCGATACGAAGCTAAATAAACCCTCTAAGGTATGGTTCAAAACGATGGATGAAAATAATATTTTTGAGCATTTTTAATTTCAAAAGTTCGAAAAAAATCAATAGCCCAATCGGGCTAAGTACCCATTGAGAATTCAGTAGCCCGAAAACAAGATCAACTAGCCTCCGGGCTAGTGCGAATTTCGAAACATTGTAGAGTTATCAATATATGCATATTCTACATGGAAAAAGTGTCATAATTCTTATAAAATGCAAGTGATACAGTTGTCTGCTCTTGTATTTAGGTTGGGGTCATGTTGGTTAAGAAATATGCAAAATATGGAAGGCAATATGTCAAGGGACATAGGAAATATTTGGGGGGTACGCAAACTATAACATTTGCAACGCTAACGCCAATGCCGGGGTGAGTAGGATAGCTCCACTTTATATATTTCATATATAATAGTCGAGCTAAAAAGTAAATATACTATATTATTAACAACAAGCTTACCTCAATAACAACTTTAATATGCAATGCTTATAACAATAAAGTTACAATGATATTTCATTGATTAAAACTAACTTATTACTATTGGTTGCCTGCACTGGCAACCATCTTTAGTATTTGGGTTGCCCAGATAAAGAATAACGAGCCCAGAAATATGTACATGTGTATATTATACTTTCTTTAATAAAATAATAGATAATTAAATAAATTTGCTGACATTGCAATACTCAATGTTTGATGTTTATTATGAGCCTGAATTTAATTATTTCCTATTCCTAAATAATGAATGTTATTTAACTAGTATTGATCCATGGTGGTCAATTGTTATTCAATTTTTATTGCACTGAATTGTTTTAAGCTTTAAAAAAAAAAACAAGTTGCCCGGCCGGACTATCAACTTTGGAAATTGAGTTGCCCAGGCCAAAACTACTTGTCCTGGGCTCACGGGAAACCACTAATTTTCATCCCTGTATACCCTTTCATTTTCTGTTCTTCCATCCTATTCTCAAAATGAATTTTAAACCACAATACTTTATAATAACATTTGTATTGAATGCTAACCATATTATGACCCAAAAAACAATTTTACAAACCCGTTATCCAGTTGCAGCGAGTTTTTTTTATTTAGTTTACCATTATCAGTGTTCTCTGTAAGACCGGCAGCGGGCCATTTCGCCGGTTACATTTACTCTAGACGCCAACTACTTTCCCCAAGTATATCAAGTAAAATGTCACAAATGCTTTAGTTTTACTGCATTGTTGCTTGCCATATAACTGGCTACTCAATTTTTTTTGGAAAACACTGAATTATGCATGACAAAACACACAAAACTTAAAATCTTAGATTTGTTTTTAAAATAAATTGACACTTACAGCTTGTCGCCATTAAAATCCCAAGATTCAAATAATGTTCCACGAGATACGTCAACAATTGCTTAATCAAATGAATGAAAAATAAAAGTAAAGAAAGCCGGATTTTACATAAATTCCAGGTTGATAAACACAACAAGGTAAAGGTACCTTGTAGTCGGTGAGATATAATATAATACAGTTAGTAAGGCTCGTACCCTGGGTACGGTAAATATACTAAAAATGTACCCGTGAATTTAACACTTAAATCGGTTGTTGTCGGCTATTTTGTACAATATTAATATATGGTCACATTTATGTCAATTTTTCTGTTCAATGGCATTTATATTATCAAAACTCATTGTTAAATCATTAATGTGATTTAATTTTAAATCTTAAATTGTTAAAAGTCGCATCATTGTATGACGTCGTCAAGTATAATAT
This sequence comes from Dreissena polymorpha, assembly GCF_020536995.1. NCBI lineage: Eukaryota > Metazoa > Mollusca > Bivalvia > Myida > Dreissenidae > Dreissena > Dreissena polymorpha. The sequence goes on from NC_068363.1 coordinate 31,668,867, forward strand.
TTTCCGCGACGTTGCACATTAACTTTTTAAAACCGCCATAGATTTTTTTAAAAGAAACATTATTTGGTTTGCGAGGTCAGGGGTCAGATCAAAATTCCAAATAGTGGCAGGGTCGCACATAATGCTCATAGCTACCATGTGTTTAAGTTTCATGGTTCTAGTGCTTATGGTGTAAGAGATAGTGGCTAGGACAGACGGACAGACTGATGGTGGAGATAACCACAATGAACCTGTTAACAGCCAACTAACGCTGCCAACAAAGCACAAGCTTTACGTGTCAGGATGTGGCACTATCTATACAAACTGCATAAGAAATAACAAGACGCTTAGGGTTTGAGGGACACCAAACCTGATTATGAGTCTTCCACACCTTAAGCATCTTAACCCTTTGCATGCTGGGAAATTTGTCGTCTGCTAAATGTCGTCTGCTGAATTTCTAAAATTAGCATTTTTCTTCGATTTTTTATCAAAGAATACTATCAGAATAGCAAACAGTTTGGATCCTGATGAGACGCCACGTTGTGTGGCGTCTCATCTGGATCCAAACTGTTTTCCAAAGGCCTTTAAAATTCGGTTCCCGCACTGAAAGGGTTAAATATACTTATTTGCTTGTGTACATGTACCTGATAATAAATTATTATTATTACCTGTTTTGGCATCAACAAGCTTTATCAATTGGCCCTCAAATTTTGCACATAAACGCTACAACGATCAACCAATATGCCTTTTCATTTCAAGTTGGAAAGCAATTTAGCCCTTATTCGGCCATAATAGGGTGGAGGATCAATTTAAAATACAACTATTCCAGATACAAAAATATTAATTCATTTATTTAATGCACTTATTTTCTTCTCTTTTGCTACGAAATGACCAGTCATATTTTGCACTAGCAGATGATATTTCTTTTTTTACATATGAAAGGTAAAAAGAAATTCAAGCAGCATTTTATAATATAAATTTAAAAATGCACTAAATCATGCACTTAAAAACAATATTATTGTGATTCTGTTATTTATAATCATATTAATAATGCCTCATTTTTCTTCTCCATTTTATGGTTTACTATCTATTTTTCCCAATTTTATGGTTTATCTTGCTTATTTTCTGAATTCAAAAGGCACTGGCTTAAAAAAGCTGTCTATGCATGTAACTGTATATTGAAATCTCATTATGAGTGATTATAAATGCATGATAAAATTCTAAACAATGTTATGTTATAGATAAATCTATATTGTTTGGTAATTTTTCCTAAACATTATTAGCCACCGTTGTGTTCAAACATATTTTTTGTTTTATTAATGACGTTGTTTCACAGATTACTGTAACAGAGCTACAGATTAGGTGCGCATTTGTGTAAATACCCAATGTAAAATTGCCGATTACGCATAGAAAAATAAAACCATGCGTTCCGAAAACCCAATTGAAATTGTCGATTAGGCATATCATATTTTTCCTTTGCATATTGAGTAAATCTGTCCCGGAAATACCCTCGTCCGAAATACCCGGATTCTTTCCGCTTTGTCCAAGCGCTTTCAGTATACGTGTTATTGTTGTGAAAATGTAGATGTTAATGTTATACTTGTTATGTACAAACTGACTTAAAATAAAATTTGTATTTGTATATTTGTATACCATGTGCTCAAGTGTTTTCAAATTCAGAATGACATTTCCCGGTATTTTAGAATATTCTGGCTTGTGTTGTTAACAAATTGTAGTGTAAATACAAACTCAAAGTAAATATTTAAAACTACCCGATTCACACTGAAATCAGTTTTATAATCCACCAGACGTATGTTGTTAATCACAAATAATAGATTTCAGAAAACAAAGGCAATGTTTACAATATTAGCAAAAGATGTCAAGGATGATCCGACAGTATCCAAATGAAAACTAGTCTTGGACAAAGCGACAATGGCTTCAAAATTGTGAATTTCAGACTGATGAGAGTTATTTTCATCTATTGTTAGATGCATTTGAAACATTTAAACCTTAAAATATTCCTCGATGCAGTAATTTATATTCATTCACCAATATATGTAGTAATGTATCCAAGAAAATGAGTATTCTTTGATTTATTGCGTGACATAAATATGTTACGACTCTGGTTGACTTTAGATACAGAGTTGGCCTCAGAGAACAGGTATGTCAATACCATATAAATTGTACGCTGAAGTTTCTTTAGCTAATATTTTCTAATGTTGACAGACCATTGACATTGCTGAGGTTTGTTGATTTAAAGACTTATTATCATCACGGGCAGAAAAACATTATAGACATTAAACAGCGCGTCATTAAGTAGACAACAGCTGCACAATTGTATGGTAAAAGGTAAATATGTATCTTAATAATTATGTTGACAACTAGCTTACGTAGCAACGTCCGAAAATATGAAATATCCGACATGTATTTCAATATTTAAAATTCAAGATATAATGACGACTGAACTGTTTTACTTTAAGTAAAAAACGGTAAAACTATGTTGAAAATGAAACACAACAAACTAAATACTTATCTGTTACGGCTAAACGACTAATTATCCCAATATAACACTGTCATTGAATCGCACATTTCAATTATAATTATTCCCCTTGAAAGTTAATGCATATTGATATAACGAATTCATCAAACGTTATCAAACATTAGTAATTTGAATTGCATCGGATTCGCACAATATTATGTGGATGTAAATCCGATCCGGTTGTTGTTTATGTGTCAAGCTCATTTTGTCAGTGACTGAGTGAGATATAATAAATTTCTTCCGTAGTAAAATCTACTGTAAAGTACACAATGATACTTACGTAATTCTGTCGTATCCGTCTGAATAAACATCCGCTGCACAAAATATAGACATTTGTATTAATGATAATTAAACACAATCATATTTTCTGTGTTTATTGAATTAATAACACTGAGTTTCTTTGTCGCGTTACAAGATGGCGGATGTCTAACGCTGTTTGTGAAGTGACGTCACAATGTTTATCTGTGCGCGTGCCCTTTCCCATAAAAGTATTTAAACACAAAATACTCGAAAACTTGATTTTTGCCAGGTATAACGCCTACGCCAACAGGTAGATCGCATTCTGGTCCATATACATGTCAAATTTCAGCAAACGTGTTCGGCCAGTTTTCAAGAAACTCAAATCGCAGTGATTTGCCTCAGCTTAACGAAACTTAGCCCCCTTTATCATTCGTTCGATTGAACGTCATCAATGATGACGTCCAATACATCACTCATTCCATATTAAACCAGAGTTGCGACACCTTAAGGGTTTCGCGGGATGGAATGAGTGGGGAGATCAAATCAAATTGAAAACCGATTATTTCGACCAAAAAATTGGGTACGAAAAACATTTGGGTACGAAAAAAATAAATGGGTAAGAATATACAAATGTGGGTACGAAAACGTTTGGATACGAAAAAAAATTGGGTACGAAAAAAATGGGAACCAAAAAATAATTGGGTATGAAAAAATTTGGGTACGAAAAATTTGGGTAGTAAAAAAATGGGAACGAAAAAAATTTGGGTACGAAAAAAATTGGGTACGAAAAATTTTGGGTTAAAAAAAAAGAGTGGGTACGAAAAAGAGTGGGTACGAAAAAGTTTGGGTACAAAAAAAAGGGTATGAAAAAAAATTTGGGTACGAAAACATGTGGGTACGAAAAAAAATTGGGTACGAAAAAAATTTGGGTACGAAATAAATGGGTACGAAAAAAAAAATTGGGTACGAAAAAATTTGGGTACGAAAAAAATGGGTACGAAAAAAAAATTTGGTAGGAAAAAAATGGGTACAAAAAAAATTTGGGTACGAAAAACATTTGATTACGAAAAATATTTGGGTACGAAAAAAATGGGTACGAAAAAATATGTGGGTACAATTGGTTCATGTTAAGGTTTTAGCATGGCGGACGCTGGATGGCGAAAAGACACTTCATGACACAATGAGCTTGCTATGACAAAACCTCAGGTTTTGTTCGAAAACAGCCAAGCTCATATGCATAAATCAGTGAGTAATAGTACTTATACTCAATAAAAGCTAGGCACAGCGTATAAAATCAGAACCACTGGGCTGAATCTGCTGAAACTTGGTCGCATTATACATTATGGTCCAAACATGCTACAGAATGAGCGCTTCTGGACCTGACAGCGTAAAACATTAACCGATAATGGACAGCACAAAATGGGTTATTTTGTACAAAAAAAAAGTAAACTTCAAGTGGCATTTGATGACTTTTAGACATCAGAAAGTTGCAAATGTTTAATATTCTGCACACTTCGACTTGTTTTTTGTTTTTTTTACAAATTTAGAAGCATTTATCCTTGGGGTGTATATAAACCCTGTTATTCAATGTCAAAAATAGCTAAGCAGCAATTCCCCTTTAACATTATTCCTTATATTTAATTGTATTGTTTAAAAAGATAACTGTGTATATTTAATCATAATGGCTCCGTATTTCACACTTGATAGGCCACTGCTGGGGCTTGAACCCAGAACTCATCTCACATTGTAAGATGCATTTTTCAATTAAACTACAATGACTGTATCGTGTGAAGTGGAGCCAACATACACCCACATAAGTGAAAAAATCATTACGACGATATATTTGTCCTGGGCGTTTCCCGACATGTCCCATAACTGTTTACAACAAAAGATGTATACATAGATAAATATACATACATGTAAATGGGAAAAAATGAACCATCTATTTTTAATTTTTGCTTCATATATACACATTTCCTAGCCATGATTTATAATTATATCATGTTGAAATCATTTTTAGACAGAATATTACTGAAACTGCAATAAACAATAAGATGGATAGATATAATGTTTACTTTTATCTAGTACAATGAACAAATGTTCTTCCGATGCCATTTTCACTAAGGTATAGGTATTGAATCCTGATATATATACGACTAAAAATGAACATCTAAACAGCAGTATTTTACATGAAGAGTACTCACAAAACCACAACAATAATACTCAATGAATGGGCTGTCCGAAATCCGAAAAATATGTACACTACAATAACAAGACGTTAATACAAAATATGCACGTTAACATTATTCAAGATATGAAAGCAATATATCAAGGGATATAGGAAATATTTGGGGTGGTACGCACACTTTAACAAAGAGTCAGTGTGCGAATTTCACATTTGAAACCACTAGCCCGTTCGGGCTACCAGATGGAATTTTTCACTAGCCCGAACCAAAGTTTACTAACCCGAACTGTTTATCACAAGTTTTTAAAATAAGTTTATATTTTTGCGGTTCTGGGTAGATTTTATTGCAGGTAGGGTGTAATTGATGAGGATTGCAACTAACAGTTGATCCCAATTAACTGGAAATGTTATTATAATATTTCATTTTCAATGACAAAATACGATTATAATATTTATGTATGACGATATTCGTCAATCAATACCTTACATGCAGTCAAGATGCAAAGGTTTATATCCAGTCTGTAAATAATTTTAGATGTCAATTGTCCCAAATTTGAAATCCGAAACATTTAGCCGAAAGTCTTAGGCCGTATGATAAAGCGAATAGAGGGCAGTGTCTCCTCCCCCTAGCTTACTGTTTTTTTTTATAGTCTTTCTAGGTCCAATTCTGGTGAGTACAATGTGAAAAATTATCAACCAGACCATCCGTAACATCGCATGTGTATTCATCATTCTAGATATTTTTTTATCAAGAATGTCGAAAATAAATTAAAATCGACAGATAATACCGTATCCGGAAACAACTGTCCAAAAACAATCAATGTAAGTCCTTGCACGTGAAATAAAATATGCATAACGTTTGACTGCCAAAACTGAAAACCAGTAAAAAGTAACCAAGCAACTACGCTATCAATATATAATTTGGTTGACATATTCTATTAAAATATGATATTGCAATGCGTTAATTCGTCAATAGATCATTACAAATCCAAGATGGCGGACATTTAAAACATTTGTAGACTTGTATGGTTTTCTGAAAGTACAGCAAATTGAACAACCTGGGTAGATCCGCATTTTATTTGCACGGTATCCAAAAAAAATTGTCATTCAAACTCTCGTCATGTCAACATAATCGGAAGGGTGAGGAAACGCGATACGAAGCTAAATAAACCCTGTAAGGTATGGTTCAAACGATGGATGAAAATAATATTTTTGAGCATTTTTAATTTCAAAAGTTCGAAAAATCAATAGCCCAATCGGGCTAGTACCCATTGAAATTCAGTAGCCCGAAACAAGATCAACTAGCTCCGGGCTAGTGCGAATTTCGAACATTGTAGAGTTATCAATAATATGCATATTCTACATGGAAAAAGTGTCATAATTCTTATAAAATGCAAGTGATACAGTTGTCTGCTCTTGTATTTAGGTTGGGGTCATGTTGGTTAAGAAATATGCAAAATATGGAAGCAATATGTCAAGGGACATAGGAAATATTTGGGGTGGTACGCAAACTATAACATTTGCACGCTAACGCCAATGCCGGGGTGAGTAGGATAGCTCCACTTTATATATTTCATATATAATAGTCGAGCTAAAAAGTAAATATACTATATTATTAACAACAAGCTTACCTCAATCACAACTTTAATGCAATGCTTATAACAATAAAGTTACAATGATATTTCATTGATTAAAACTAACTTATTACTATTGGTTGCCTGCACTGGCAACCATCTTTAGTATTTTGGTTGCCCAGATAAAGAATAACGAGCCCAGAAATATGTACATGTGTATATTATACTTTCTTTTAATAAAATAATAGATAATTAAATAAATTTGCTGACATTGCACTACTCAATGTTTGATGTTTTATTATGAGCCTGAATTTAATTATTTCCTATTCCTAAATAATGAATGTTATTTAACTAGTATTGATCCATGGTGGTCAATTGTTATTCAATTTTTATTGCACTGAATTGTTTTAAGCTTTAAAAAAAAAACAAGTTGCCCGGCCGGACTATCAACTTTGGAAATTGAGTTGCCCAGGCCAAAACTACTTGTCCTGGGCTCACGGGAAACCACTAATTTTCATCCCTGTATACCCTTTCATTTTCTGTTCTTCCATCCTATTCTCAAAATGAATTTTAAACCACAATACTTTATAATAACATTTGTATTGAATGCTAACCATATTATGACCCAAAAAACAATTTTACAAACCCGTAATCCAGTCGCAGCGAGTTTTTTTTATTTAGTTTACCATTATCAGTGTTCTCTGTAAGACCGGCAGCGGGCCATTTCGCCGGTTACATTTACTCTAGACGCCAACTACTTTCCCCAAGTATATCAAGTAAAATGTCACAAATGCTTTAGTTTTACTGCATTGTTGCTGGCCATATAACTGGCTACTCAATTTTTTTTGGAAAACACTGAATTATGCATGACAAACACACAAAACTTAAAATCTTAGATTTGTTTTTAAAATAAATTGACACTTACAGCTTGTCGCCATTAAAATCCCAAGATTCAAATAATGTTCCACGAGATACGTCAACAATTGCTTAATCAAATGAATGAAAAATAAAAGTAAACAAAGCCGGATTTTACATAAATTCCAGGTTGATAAACACAACAAGGTAAAGGTACCTTGTAGTCGGTGAGATATAATAATAATACAGTTAGTAAGGCTCGTACCCTGGGTACGGTAAATATACTAAAATGTACCCGGGAATTTTAACACTTAATCGGTTGTTGTCGGCTATTTTGTACAAATATTAATATATGGTCACATTTATGTCAATTTTCTGTTCAATGGCATTTATATTATCAAAACTCATTGTTAAATCATTAATGTGATTTAATTTTAAATCTTAAATTGTTAAAAGTCGCATCATTGTATGACGTCGTCAAGTATAATATTTTCCGCGACGTTGCACATTAACTTTTTACCGCCATAGATTTTTTTAAAGAAACATTATTTGGTTTGCGAGGTCAGGGGTCAGATCAAAATTCCAAATAGTGCAGGGTCGCACATAATGCTCATAGCTACCATGTGTTTAAGTTTCATGGTTCTAGTGCTTATGGTGTAAGAGATAGTGGCTAGGACAGACGGACAGACTGATGGTGGAGATAACCACAATGAACCTGTTAACAGCCAACTAACGCTGCCAACAAAGCACAAGCTTTACGTGTCAGGATGTGGCACTATCTATACAAACTGCATAAGAAATAACAAGACGCTTAGGGTTTGAGGGACACCAAACCTGATTATGAGTCTTCCACACCTTAAGCATCTTAACCCTTTGCATGCTGGGAAATTTGTCGTCTGCTAAAATGTCGTCTGCTGAATTTCTAAAATTAGCATTTTCTTCGATTTTTTATCAAAGAATACTATCAGAATAGCAAACAGTTTGGATCCTGATGAGACGCCACGTTGTGTGGCGTCTCATCTGGATCCAAACTGTTTTCAAAGGCCTTTAAAATTCGGTTCCCGCACTGAAAGGGTTAAATATACTTATTTGCTTGTGTACATGTACCTGATAATAAATTATTATTATTACCTGTTTTGGCATCAACAAGCTTTATCAATTGGCCCTCAAATTTTGCACATAAACGCTACACGATCAACCAATATGCCTTTTCATTTCAAGTTGGAAAGCAATTTAGCCCTTATTCGGCCATAATAGGGTGGAGGATCAATTTAAAATACAACTATTCCAGATACAAAAATATTAATTCATTTATTTAATGCACTTATTTTCTTCTCTTTTGCTACTAAATGACCAGTCATATTTTGCACTAGCAGATGATATTTCTTTTTTTACATATGAAAGGTAAAAAGAAATTCAAGCAGCATTTTATAATATAAATTTAAAAATGCACTAAATCATGCACTTAAAAACAATATTATTGTGATTCTGTTATTTATAATCATATTAATAATGCCTCATTTTTCTCCATTTTATGGTTTACTATCTATTTTTCCCAATTTTATGGTTTATCTTGCTTATTTTCTGAATTCAAAAGGCACTGGCTTAAAAAAACTGTCTATGCATGTAACTGTATATTGAAATCTCATTATGAGTGATTATAAATGCATGATAAAATTCTAACATGTTATGTTATAGATAAATCTATATTGTTGGTAATTTTTCCTAAACATTATTAGCCACCGTTGTGGTCAAACATATTTTTTGTTTTATTAATGACGTTGTTTCACAGATTACTGTAACAGAGCTACAGATTAGGTGCGCATTTGTGTAAATACCCAATGTAAAATTGCCGATTACGCATAGAAAAATAAAACCATGCGTTCCGAAACCCAATTGAAATTGTCGATTAGGCATATCATATTTTTCCTTTGCATATTGAGTAAATCTGTCCCGGAAATACCCTCGTCCGAAATACCCGGATTCTTTCCGCTTTGTCCAAGCGCTTTCAGTATACGTGTTATTGTTGTGAAAATGTAGATGTTAATGTTATACTTGTTATGTACAAACTGACTTAAAATAAAATTTGTATTTGTATATTTGTATACCATGTGCTCAAGTGTTTTCAAATTCAGAATGACATTTCCCGGTATTTTAGAATATTCTGGCTTGTGTTGTTAACAAATTGTAGTGTAAATACAAACTCAAAGTAAATATTTAAAACTACCCGATTCACACTGAAATCAGTTTTATAATCCACCAGACGTATGTTGTTAATCACAAATAATAGATTTCAGAAAACAAAGGCAATGTTTACAATATTAGCAAAAGATGTCAAGGATGATCCGACAGAATCCAAATGAAAACTAGTCTTGGACAAAGCGACAATGGCTTCAAAATTGTGAATTTCAGACTGATGAGAGTTATTTTCATCTATTGTTAGATGCATTTGAAACATTTAAACCTTAAAACATTCCTCGATGCAGTAATTTATATTCATTCACCAATATATGTAGAAATGTATCCAAGAAAATGAGTATTCTTTGATTTATAGCGTGACATAAATATGTTACGACTCTGGTTGACTTTCGATACAGAGTTGGCTTCAGAGTACAGGTATGTCAATACCATATAAATTGTACGCTGAAGTTTCTTTAGCTAATATTTTTCTAATGTTGACAGACCATTGACATTGCTGGGGTTTGTTGATTTAAAGACTTATTATCATCACGGGCAGAAAAACATTATTGACATTAAACAGCGCGTCATTAATTAGACATCAGCTGCACAACTGTATGGTAAAAGGTAAATATGTATCTTAATAATTATGTTGACAACTAGCTTACGTAGCAACGTCCGAAAATATGAAATATCCGACATGTATTTCAATATTTAAAATTCAAGATATAATGACGACTGAACTGTTTTACTTTAAGGAAAAAACGGTAAAACTATGTTGAAAATGAAACACAACAAACTAAATACTTATCTGTTACGGCTAAACGACTAATTATCCCAATATAACACTGTCATTGAATCGCACATTTCAATTATAATTATTCCCCTTGAAAGTTAATGCATATTGATATAACGAATTCATCAAACGTTATCAAACATTAGTAAAAATTGCATCGATAAATTTCTTCCGTAGTAAAATCTACTGTAAAGTACACAATGATACTTACGTAATTCTGTCGTATCCGTCTGAATAAACATCCGCTGCACAAAATATAGACATTTGTATTAATGATAATTAAACACAATCATATTTTCTGTGTTTATTGAATTAATAACACTGAGTTTCTTTGTCGCGTTACAAGATGGCGGATGTCTAACGCTGTTTGTGAAGTGACGTCACAATGTTTATCTGTGCGCGTGCCCTTTCCCATAAAAGTATTTAAACACAAAATACTCGAAAAGTTGTTTTTTCCCAGATATGACGACAACGCCAACAGGTAGATCGCATTCTGGTTCATATACATGTCAAATTTCAGCAAACGTGTTCGGCCAGTTTTCAAGAAACTCAAATCGCGGTGATTCTCGCCACCTTAACTCAACTTAGCCCCCTTTATCATTCGTTCGATTGAACGTCATCAATGATGACGTCCAATACATCACTCATTCCATATATAGACGTTGCTGCATGATTTATAATGAAAACGGGCTCGAGAGGGTCTGAATAAGGCTGAGTTTCGGTTCGTTCTAGCTTAAACTAGAGTTGCGACACCTTAAGGGTTTCGCGTGATGGAATGAGTGGAGAGATGAAATCAAATTGAAAATCGATTATTTCTAAAAAAAAATGGTACGAAAAAATATGTGGGTAGGAAAAAAAAAAACAAATTTGGGTACGAAAACAAATTTGAGTACGATAAAAAGGGTACAAACAAAATAAGGGAACGAAAAAACTATTTTGGTACGAAAAAAATGGGTACAAATAAAAAATAAGGTACGAAAAAATTTGTGTACGAAAAAAAAAATGAGTACGAACAAATGGGTACGAAGAAATTTGGGTACGAACAAATTTGTGTACGAAAAAATTGGATACAAAAAAATGTGGGTACGAAAAAAAAATTGGTTATGAAAAAAAATTAGGGTACGAAAAACTATTTGGGTACGAAAAAAAAGGTTCAAATAAAAATTTGGGTACAAAAAAAATTGGGAACAAAACGAATATGGGTACGAAAAAAATTTGAGTACGAACAAATGGGTTCAAAGAAAGTTGGGTTCGAACAAATTTGTGTAAAAAAAAAATTGGGTACGAAAAAAAATTTGGTTATGAAAACCTATAGGGAACGAAAAAATTAGGGTACAAAAAACTATTTGGGTACGAAAAAAAAGGGTACATATATAAATTTGGGTACCAAAAAAATTGGGTACGAAACAAATTTGTGCACCGACGGACAGACGAAGCGGCGACTATATGCTCCCCCTAAAAAATTTGGGGGGGAGCATAATAAACAAGTTATGGCAATTTAAAGGTGGTACGCAAACTTAATAATAGATTTATCAATTATATGCTTATTCTAAGTGAAAAAAAGGCCATAATTGTTACAAAATACTTGATACAGTTATCTGCTCTTGTTTATACATTGGGGTCATGTTGGTTAATAAGCAAAATACATGGTGTATGAACGCAATATGTCAAGGGACATAAAAAATATTTGAGGTCATATGCAAACTTTAACATAGATTTATCAATAATATGCATATTATTCTAAGTGAAAAGGGGCCTAATTCTGTTAAAATGCTTGATACAGTAAATGAGTTGTCTGCTCTTGTTTATAGATTGGGGTTATGTCGGTAATGAAGTATGCAAAATATAAAAGCAATATGTCAATGGACATAGGAAATATATTTGAGGTGGTACGCAAACATTCCAATGCGCACGCCGACGCCGGGTTGAGTAGGATAGCTCGACTATATATATTTCATATATAACAGTCAAGCTAAAATGTAAATATACCATAAACAACAGGCTAACCTCAATCACAACTTTAATGCAATGCTTATAACAATAGAATACAATGATATGCCAGGGATTGAAACTAACTGTTTACTATTGTGGGCAACCATCTTTAGTATTTTGGTTGCCCAGATAAAGAATAACGAGCCCAGAAATATGAACATGTTAATATTATACATTCTTTTAATAAAATAATAGATAATTAAATACATTTGCTGACAACACATGTTCAATGCATGATGTTTTATTATGAGCCTGAATTGAATCATGTCCTATTCCTAAATAATGAATGTTATTTAACTAGTATTGATCCATGGTGATCAATTGTTTTTCAATTTTTATTGCAGTGAATTGTTTTAAGCTTTAAAAAAAAGAAGTTTACCAACTTTTGAAATTGAGTTGCCCAGGCCAAAATCTACTTGCCCCGGGTTCACGGTAAACCACTTATTTCCATCCCTGTATGCTCTTCATTTTCTGTTCTTCCATCGCATTCTCAAAATTAAATTTAAAGCCGATATTTTTTAATAACATTAGTATGAATTACTAACCATTATCACCCAAAAAACAATTTTACAAAGCTGTAATCCCGTCGTAGAGATTTAGTTTACTATTATCAGTGTTCTCTTTAAATACCGGCTGCTAGCGATCTTGCCGGTTACATTAACTCTTGATGCTGGCTACTTTTCCCAAATATATCAAGTAAATGTCACAAATGCTTTGGTTTTACTGCATAGTTGCCGGCCATATAACTGGCTACTCAAATTTTTCTGGAAAACACTGAACTATGCATGACAAACACACAAAAATTAAATACATCTTAGATTCATTGTAAAAAATAAATTGACACTTCCAGCTTGTCGTCACTAAAATCCAAAGATTCAAATAATTTTCCACGAGATACGTCAACAATTGCGTAATCAAATGAATGAAAAATAAAAGTAAAGAAAGCCGGATTTTACATAAATTTCAGGTTGAAACACAACAAGGTAAAGGTAGTCGGTGAGATATAATAATAATACAGTTAGTAAGGCTCGTACCCTGGGTACGGTAAATATACTAAAACATACCCGGGAATTTTAACACTAAATCGGTTGTTGTCGGCTATTTTGTAAAAATTAATTATGTTTACATTTATGTCAATTTTCTGTTAAATGGCATTTATACAATGTATTATCAAAACTCATTTTTACAATCATTAATGTGATTCAATTTAAAATCTTAAATTGTTTAAAGTCGCGTCATTGTATGACGTTGTCAAGTATATTTTCCGCGATGTCGCACGTTCACTTTTTACCGTCATAGATTTTTTTAAAGAAACATTTTTTGGTTTGCGAGGTCCGTTAAATGGGGAACACCATATTTGGTATTTATATTATGTTTTAACAAATAATTCATGCTGTGTAATAAATATTGTATAAGATATTTCGATATTTATTGAAAATGTTTCAAATTGTTATTTATGAAACCTTTTATTCTAATGAGTGTATGCTATCATATTATACTTCGAAAAGCAGATCTGTTGTACTATAATCGTATTATTCATTCTTTATTGTTAATTTCATTTATTGTAGAGAATCGTCAATGTTACATCTAGTCGCCAATCCTTGTCGTTAGTGTTAGTTTTCAATGCTTGTTATCATTGCCGTCAATGTTAGTCGTCAATCCTTATCGTCATTATACATGAAGGAAATAAAAGCAGAAACAGAGACGTATTCTTGATTACTTGATTATTCCTACGGCGTCCTCTCAACACTCATACTAAAAAGCATGTTGATGCAGATTTTTTTTAAAGAGAAGTTTCTTTAAGGTAAACAATATTGTTTTACTTTAATCGCTAGCATGTTTAACGACATCGGATTTTTGGCAGATATACAACTGGGATACAATCTAATATTTGCGGGTATGTTTAAGTTTCTTTACCGTACCCGGGCTACATGTAAGTAAAGTTAAGAGTACCCGGGGTACATGTACCGGTAAGTAGTACCCGAGCCGAGAATGTCAACTGAAGGTGTTAGAGATGCATTGAACCATAAGATTAAAAAGGGTAATTAACCACGGGCTTATTAAAATTAAAACGATGACATTACATTGTACCAGCTGTTTATTGTTGTATACTGTAAGCTTGAAATATTTTAAATAATGTAAACAACTTACCTTGTATAAAGTTGGCACATTGTTGTCAGGTGTAGAAACTATTATACTTATTTCTGTTAAGTTGCACTGGCTGAACCAAAAGAATTATGTAGTCGTTTCTAAATAATCACGAAACAATCTACTAATGCATATATGCTTGCCAGTTGCTGAGTTTGTGCATTTCCATTCATTATACTATCACTTTCTTGGTGTAAATGTTCTTGTAGCCTTAGCACGGGTCTTCTGTCCTGGTTTTTTGGCCACTGCCGGAGTCTTTCCAATGGTGTAAGTGCCATCTGATGAGACAATTTTTGATGGAACTTCCACTTTTGACGTCGCATTCAGGAATTTCATCTGGTAAGTCTTTTTTTCGCTATCACTTTTAGAGCGCCACACCCCCTCAACTAACCTAAACCTAGCGTATTTGGCACTTAGAGTATAATTGCCTGTACCATACAACGCACGTTTGACATCTACGTGCTGAACCCTTACAGTGTCATGTAAGTGTTGGACAAGTTCATCAGTCTTTTTCGGCTTCCAGTCTGTTGCCACTTTCAGTCGATTGTTAATTGACTCGGTGTTGTTGTTTGTCCACAATTGATCCTGGTCATTTACACAATAATCCGCGATTTTGCTCTGCACATAACGTTCATAATATGCTATAAAGTCTTCATGGCCCTTCTCCCTTAATGACGTTTTTAGCTTTTCATTTCTTTCATCAAACATTGCACTTGTATCTGCGCATGCTACACCATTTGGGCCAAATATTTCGTTCACAATTTCATTTCTTTCTTTCTCATCTTTGGGAATTTTATGAGTCATTTGCCTTAGAAGATTATCTTTTATGTGCTTAGTGCACAGTCTGCGCTTAGCCTCAGGAAAGACAGAGTCTATTGCATTTGTCATAGCCTTCTCATCATCTGTCCCAATCAACATTTCAATGCTTTGCAGGTCAAGATCTAATATTCCCCGAAGAAACGAAAAGAAGCGGTAATACGTTTTAGTCGTGCCATCCCAATGTAACATCATTGGTCCTAGCATTATAGGGGGCTCACCAGTTCCTTTGCGAACAACTTTCAAACTTTTGTACACTAATAATGTCACATAGCATCGCCCAAGAAGAAAAGTCCTGTCAATACCCACAACACCTCCATTACTTTTCAAAAAGGACCTTAGATCAGCTAATTGTTCCTCGCTACAATACAAAATGAGTGTATGTTCACTGTCTCTAGAATGAATGATTTCACTAACAAATTGATGGCCGTTCAGTTCTCTGATTACATTTAAAATTTCATCTGCTGCATTCTTTGCTTTGCTTTTATTTGGATTGGATTTTCCCTTGAAATATTGGCATTGTTTTATGTCTTTGGGGAATGTTTCTGAATCATCTAATTTAGTCAATTTATTGTATGCTTCAACTGGTTTTTCATATTTCACTGCTTCTTTGATACGTTTTATTGTTTCTGGATGTGTCCTTTTGTATGGATTAGCATTAATCTTGGAATTACCATGTGCTTTCACTTGGGTGTCATTTTCTCCCTGGTATTCAATTATAGACACGTACTGCCTAGCCTGAAGTGATTCTGGCAAATTTTCGAACCAACTTACTCTTTTCTTATATTCTTCATTTCCTTTCAAGACGGTATAATACCTATGTAAAGTCACTACATTGTTCAAATCAGGTTGAGGTTGCATATGTGTTTTCACAATTTTCCCCTTAACTTGATTTTCCACACTAACTACATTTTCTTTCACATGTACAAATTTCATATTTGTCGAGCCATTTCCAGAATCCTCAAGAAGAAATTTTGTTTTGCAAGTTCTTGACTTAGCCCCATTCCATACCCCACAGTCATCAAAATAACTGGCCTTTTTACCAGCCAAGTTGGCCTTAATGTTCTCTTCCCCATTAACTAACACAAACACGTTATTCTTCTTACCACGCGGAACATTTGGCACAGTTGGAGCATCTCCATGAATTAAGTTCATAAGGTCATGTACTGGAATGAACTTTCCATTGGGCAGAGTCTGAAAAGGTCCATTGTGCAATTCACTTTCATTTGATACATTATGATTTGGTTCACTTTCATGTGATACATTCTGATGTGATTCACCTTCATTTGATACATAACTTTCATGTGATACATTCTGATGTGATTCACCTTCATTTGATACATAACTTTCATGTGATATATTCTGATGTGATTCACCTTCATTTGATACATTACTTTCATTTGCTACATTCTGATGTGATTCACCATCATCTGATACATTACTTGAACTATCCACATTTGACTGACTTTCAATGTTGACATTTGTTTTGAATTCACTTATTTCTTCAAAACTACTCACATCATTTACATTTTTTGGGGGAGTGGCACTTTCATTGTTAGATTCCATGTGTTCACTAACTGTTATCAATGGGACAAAGTGATTTGGCAACCAGGCCTTGCCAAAGTGAGGTCCCATCTTGGTCCACATGATTGATACAGGTCCATGGCTGGACGAAGTGTGTCTTGTTGAATGTACCTGTAAATAAACCATATGTTAGTATTTCATACTAATTCACAATTAACATTTCATGCTTTGTCAATTAAAACTGATTTTAACGTGCTGTACAAATATTATTGTTTTTAAGTTATCATTTTCAAGTTACCGTAAATTTGGTGTATATAATACTTTAAATAATTAAAAACGTATAAACTTATTTGAATGTTATATTTATTTTAAATATTTAAATAGATTATGTTTTCATGCAAGTAGGGCCCATTACATCCACGTTAATTCCGTACATATAGTGTACATGTCTGTCTATATTGTAATACTCTGTATCTGCGGCCAAGCGCTGAAAACTGCACTCGATCCCTAGGTAAAATCAATGTACCTATGCGATTCGTGTGCACATATATCAAATACTGACACACGTTCAGTTCGAGAAGACAATGTTCAAGGTATTCAGAATAAAAAATTAATAAGTAGTAATTATTTGTATTTACTATTTATTTTGGTATGTACTGATATGTCATAGTATTATTTAGTTATATTTCATATAAAGACCGGGGGGGCACTTCAGTAAATGCAGACGTGTGTTCTATAATTAGCGGCCATACATGTTAATTCAATCAGCTTTGATTAAAGTTGTAAATTAGCACCTTTTCAATCAAAAGATAAGTGTCATGTTTGGTGAGATTAGAGCGGTTCATTTAAAGACGCAATGACCATTGTGATTATTTATTGTTCTACTTGTGACTTATAATGAAGAATTAAAAGAAATTCAGCATGAATTTTAATTCATTCGTTTTTTATTAATGATAGCGATTTTAATCGCTCCATTAAAAACCATTTATTGCGCGAACATTTTATTATGACTATGATTTAGCAATAAACGCCATCAATCATTTTGGCAGTTATCCACTGTTTCCAGTACAGTTGCAAGTTGTCTGTGTATTGAAATGATAAGATAAGATAAGGATGACCGCAGCAGGTTGCTAATACACAGTGTACAATGCCGCGGTTTAATATGGTTTCCGAATTTGAAATACAACGATTTCTAGCGCCGTTGACGTTTTAATTGAATAAACCTTAGATAGAGACGACACTGTGGTTTTATTGAATGGAAAAAGAATAGTATCAGTTTTAAATTACTGTGAAACCATTATTATTCGTCCGACATTATTTTTCGCGTTTTTCGTCCTTCGACCGATGGACGAATTCAAGATCCTAACGAACAATCATGTCCCATATTTGAAACAAATAAGACTGAATTACCGTAGGCATGAGGCATTTAAATCCAGCGTAATCCACGCGGGTGCTGGATGTTTCGGTAAATGACCAGTTCGGTAAATTGATTTATAGAGTAAAAGTCGTGGATGTTTCGGTAAATTGATTTTATATAGGAGGTATACCTACAACGAGGTGTTAATGACACCTATTATCGGCTTACAATAACATTGGGGGCATTTATTTGCAAACTGTGGATTACTTTTGAGTTGAGTAATTAATGCCATGCCTAAGGTAAAGAATTTAGTTAATTTTACGATTTAAATAACGCAATACTGTTGTTTGGTTTTTAAATTGGTGCTTTTATTTAATTAACAAAATTATAACATAATAGTAAAAATAAGAAATAATGATTTATGGCGGAATAAATGTAAGCTCTGCAATTACGTTTAATGCTATTTTAAAAAGTTTTTTATGATTAAAGAATAAAGGTTTCATGTTGAATTTTATATTTATTTATATGTTTTATTATTTCTTTCTGGTTGCGAAAAACACACAAAAAAACAATATATAAAATTTAAAACGTGTACGTAATTAATAAAAAGTAATATAATGATACGCGTTATGTTTTATAATTATGTTAAGTGCGCGTGTCATTGAACGTTGAGTTAAGCGAAGAGATACACATACTTGAAAACTGATAAAATTGACATATAACACAACGCCAGCCGAATGAATACACTGTGTAATAGCAAGCTGCCGTGATGATCATTATCTTATCAAATTAATACACTGGCACCTGACTACTGTACTGGAACAATGGGTTTTACGGCCAAAATAACTGATATCATTTTTTGCCCTAACAAAGAATAATACCTTATGTGCAGAACTGTTTGTAGGAAAAAAAAGCGAGAAATTTATTTACATACGAAACAAACATATTTGATCTTATTATTTTAAACCACCGAAAATTAACCATTACATAAACATGAGGTAGTTTGCCAACATAATGAATATGTTGCCCAGCTCTTGCCACGTGGAGGCCACCTCTTGTAAGAGCCACATTATTATATTTTTTTAACTGCTTTAATTAAGGTATTTATCAACTAAATGTTTAAAAACATATATAAAATACAAAACGATCATGACCTTAATATATAATTTACCTCCATCGATTAGAAATTTAATAGGTTGCAAGCCTGGATAATTAATAATAACACTTTGCAAACATCGTACATTTAAACAGATAATTTAATTAGTACCAAACAACTCAATTAATGTACATCAAAATTAATCCACAGTTTGCAAATAAATGCCCCTAATGTTATTGTAAGCCGATAATAGGTGTCATTAACACCTCGTTGTAGGTATACCTCCTATATAAAATCAATTTACCGAAACATCCACGACTTTTACTCTATAAATCAATTTACCGAACTGGTCATTTACCGAAACATCCATAACCCATCCACGCATATACACACGGCTCGAAATTAACATTCGCACACTCGCAAAATGCGAGAAAAAAAAGATTGCAAGGTAAGTTATAAGCCACTAGTATTTTTTGCATATAAAGAAATAGTGAAAAAAAAACGAGTTATATTGCTTTAATGCGTTCGACGGCGTGAACGCTAAACCGTAGGTCAATTTTTTGAACGTCCGAATACCCATATGCGGAAGCGCACAACTTGTTTGTTGACTGGTATACTTATAATACAGATACACAGATGGTATTGATACAAAGAACATGAAACAGTCGACTATTCACACTCAAGTTAAATCCGGTTTTGACACAAAGGGGTGTTCATTATACAGTGTACTGACAACTGACATTTCCTGTAAAACGCGAATGCAATAAGGCTGTATCGAATGCGTCGACTTCGTTTAGGTATAATAGTGTTGATTAGCGCTAATTGTAAACAACTTTATTACCTATTGTGTGTATTGTGTTTTTCAGGGGTGTTGCAGATTATACAGCCTACACGCGGCGAATCCGGATTAAAGACAATACTATTAAACGCAATTAAAATATGACGATGTGTGAAATATATTATGCGCTTTGTTACAAATTAATAAAGAACATTTTGATTTGTGTTTGGTTGTTTGGTTTCAAATATTTACGATGCAAAACGCTTGAAACTTTAATGAAATATGACCAAAATAATTTGCTTACGCTAACTATAACCCATAATGTTCGCACCTTCTCTAATTGGCGCCGATAAAGGTAAGATTGTAATCAGTTTGACCGTGATAGTAATGGAAAAAGACTAATTGGCAATTGGCTTCGTTGTTTTAAACACTTGTTAACGATTATTCAGTCCAACTTATCCGCTAATCATAACAAAGAACGTGTTAATGACATAAAATGATAAGGGAAAGTTACTATCACCTAAAATAACAGACTTGCTAATTGGCATATGCCAAACAAGGCCCACCTCCTGCAAGTGACTACCAAGTGCTGCACCTCTCTTTCCCCAGCACAATGTTTTCGCAACCGCGTATTACATGTATTACAAACAAATCGGACGTTTTTTGTTTTGTTTTTTTCAAAACCAGAAATGGACGAATTTAAGAGCGGACGAAATAGTCATTTTTATGAAAAGGGCGAAATTTTGTGCCGACGAAAATAAATGGTTTCACAGTATGTGTAATTTAATTAGCACCTCTCACCTAACTCAACGTTCAATAGCACGCGCACTTTATAAAATTATTGCAACTAATGCAAGCTAGAATTAAAAAGTGACTACTTGCAGTGTCATACGAAAATGGATCTTATTTCTAAATATCCACCTTCACACAGAATCTTTTATTTAAAAATCGCTCTCAAGCTAATACAAAAATATCTAGCCGGAAATGAATTTTGTGATTTAAATGAACAAGTATAGGAG
The DNA here is from genome assembly GCF_020536995.1 of Dreissena polymorpha. Taxonomy (NCBI): domain Eukaryota; kingdom Metazoa; phylum Mollusca; class Bivalvia; order Myida; family Dreissenidae; genus Dreissena; species Dreissena polymorpha. The sequence goes on from NC_068363.1 coordinate 31,689,943, forward strand.
TTATTCGTTTGCAAAACTGTGTAAGATGTCAGGATATGTCATACTTTTTTATTGAAAAGGACATATCAGCTTTTGTCTACAACTTTCTTATATTATTATTTAAATAACGTTTTTCATGTCAAATCAAAGTTTATTGCCTGAAATAATAATAAATTTTCTTAATAACATCTTAATTCACGATTGAAATGTTCAACATGAAAAATAGTGAGCCTTAAACTTAAATTGTTGCAATTGTGTTCTCTAGATTTCCTAAACGTATGTCTTTATTAAATTTTCGTAATACGGTCTAAATTTACGCTTAAAAAATAAAAACATGAAAAAATTTATTTTTCTTTAATTACGGATTATTAATGACAGCAACATAAATCTATTGAAAAAAAAATCATCAATTTAAAATATACCGCTCTGTTTCATTTACATAATTTATGTTTATTTTCTTAATCATACGCTAATAATCATATTAAAGATAATTTCTAAAAAAAATGATAATAACAGTTCTGTTTTATAAACATGATTTATGCATGCATCAATATTAAGTATACACTTTAGGATAATAGTTTCAACTTAATAATCATATTCTACATAACTAATTTCTATATGATTTAGTAATTGTTCTCAATGTTAACTATATTAGGTAATTACGACACTCAATCAATCAATTAACACAGATCGTTATCTCTATAATCTCTTAATTAATCGACACCGATCAATAAAGGCCGGTTGCTACTTCACACCGCGCAATACACGCGAGAATTATTGGAAGTTGATCAGTTTAGTAAATTGAATATTGATGATGTTTTTTTTGATATAATGATGTTCATATGAATTTTTAATTTATTTGCCTATGCAGGGATCGACAAGAATACAAGAATTTAGATAATCCGACAGACGGTGGTTATATATTGCTGAATGAAAGAACCATAAACAACGCAAGAAGTTACACTCAAAATCTCATAATCTTAATGACTATATTACACATATAAATGTACAAATAATTTATAAATTTAATATATACAGCTTATATATAGAATAATGAATGATGCACTTTATATTGTGTACATATTTGTAATATTTAAATTTCCATTTTAACTTATTTAATAATTTTAATTAATCATAATTAATAAAATTTTACTTAATTTCAATTAACAAAATTTTATAATTATTATTGCATATTTTTTAAAGTAACTATTGCATATTGTTTAAAATGACTAGTGCATATTGTTTAAAATAACTATTGCATATTGTTTAGAATAACTATTGTATATTGTTAGAAATACTTAAGGAATTGCGCAGTCCGTATCACGCATTAAGCCCATTTTTCACAAAACCACATCGGTATACTTTTTGTGCTAGGTGAGCTACAAATTCTAACATATGGAAAAATACATTGATGTACTATAATAAAACAGTTTAGTAAGCTAAGAGAGCGAGTAGCAAATTCCAATCTAAATTGTTTACCAAATCAAGAACGCAAACGTGATAATTCACAGTTAGGTTATTCCGAACATATCAAACAAAAAAGTGTTACCGAAATATAAAAGACGGCGCTCTTTAACTTGTAAGCGTATTTGTAACAAAGGCCAGTAATATTCCCTAATTGCTTATTATATTAATTAATGATGAAATCTAAGGTACAAACTTGCTTACATGTGTGAAAAATCAAAACGGCGCTCTTTAACTTGTAAGCGTGTTTGTAACATAGGCCAGTTATTTTCACTGATTGCTTACTATATTAATTAATGAAAACTTAAGGTTCAAATTTGCTTATATGTGTGAACAATCAACTGTTCATACCCCGATATGCACATGATAATATAGGGCGAACGAATCCAGGGCGAACGGACCCAGGGCGAACGTGTAACTAGGGCGAACGGACCCGATACCCGATCTCATTGTACATTAAATAATAAACACTAAACTGTTCATCTTATAAACTTTGTACATAGATAAAAACAGTTTGATAAGGTAACTTACCTCTCTCAGCCTGAACAGAGCACTGTTGTAACTGTAAGAATCTCTGTCCTCAACACTGATACAGATACGACACATGTATGATATTCCAGATAGAAATTGCAAGTCACTTTCATTTAATCCTTCACACTGGGCATGTATCCATTTAGAGCAAGAGTCACATTGAACAGATCCAATTGAACAGTTCACACTACACACAGCACAAGGCCAACTTTCACCTTTGGCTTTTTTTCGCGGTCTTGAAGGCATTTTGAATGATTAGAAACAGTTATAGAATATAAATATATTTCCACAGATTTGTTTTCATAAAGATGATACAATACAAAAAAATCACCAGCATATATACACACTTTAACAATTGAGCAACAACACTTACCTTGATTACTCGATAACCCGTGAAAACCTTGTCTTTATCCTCCCTTTGATTTTTTATTTGAAAATGACCGTGATAATTTTATAATTACATACTTACCTAATTGCTTAATTTATACCACAAATAAACATCCTTTGATGACACCGACAGTTCATTTTCTGTAAACATGATTAAAGAATGAAAATGTTTGATTTGTTCACAGTTTGAAAATTAAGATCATTCTCTAAACATGATTAAATAAGGTAACTAATTGATAGTTTTCACAGTTTGAAAATGAAAGTCATTCTCACAGAATCACTCTTTTCTTCAAAGTATCACATTTCAATTATACAATAGGAAATACAAACTTAATTATTAACACAACAGTTTTTCAGAATATAACATTTTTTCCACCAACAATTTTTAATTTTATTTTAAATAACTGGTCAAGAGAAACACAAATATATATCCTAATTACCCCCTTATCACTACAAATGACATAAATGTCTTCTTAGTGGTCATTTGGACCTCCTTAGTAGTCCTTAGTGGTCATTTGGACCTCCTTAGTGGTCCTTAGTGGTCCTTAGCGGTCCTTAGTGGTCCTTACCGGTCCTTAGTGGTCCTTAGTGGTATTTAGTAGGACCGATACTATCGGCCTTGGCAAACAGCGTAGACTCAGATTAGACGCCGCATGATGTCTGCTCTTTGGTACGCAGAAGATTTGCATATCCACGGGTGTTTTATGTCAAATGTTATGGTTTTTCAATAGATCGTATACTTATCTACAAAACAGCGAATTAGCGTTCACTTGACATCGTTTTTAATTATGTTATTTTGTTAATACTTTCTCGCGTTCTTTTCGCCTTTGGTCGACGCCGTCTGCTATTTCAAACGATGAAGATTTCCATATCCACTGGCGTTTTTTTATGTCAAATGTTAGTGTTTTCCAATGGATCGTATACTTATCTACAAAACAGATAAGTAGCGTTCACTTTACATCGTTTGAGATGATGTTTTTTTGTAAATACTTTTAAAGCGTTCTTTCTGTCGAAGTCGGCCATTTTGACGTGTGTGAACAAATACCGACATTCCCGCAATTACCAAAATCCCCAGGAATCCCCGAGATCCCACGAAATCCCCATTAATATTGATTATTTATCGAAAAACTGCGTATTTTAATATAGATTGTTGCGAAATACACTGAAATCACTAATGAAACATTGTTTTTATCAAAGTTTGATTTCGGGGATTTCGGTAGGGTTTCGGTATATCCACATACCGCATTTTGTAATTCCGGTTATGTAAAACTTGCGAAACTTTTTCGTGATTTAATCAAAAACTAGATTTTTCACAGGTAAAACGCCTACGCCAACAGGTAGATCGCATTCTTGTCCATATACATGTCAAATTTCAGCAAAAGTAACCGACCAGTTTTCAAGACTCCCAAATCGCGACTATATGCACCAACTTAATGAAACTTAGCCCCCTTTATCATTCGTTCGAATGAACGTCATCAATGATGACGTCCAATACATCACTCATTCCATATACAAAGGTTTAAATGAATACATGAATGTATTATTGCATGATAAACATAACGTAACATTGAACAGGCTCTGCTATTACCAGAGTTGCGACACCTTAAGGGTTTCGCAGGATGGAATGAGTGGGGAGATCAAATCAAATTGTAAACCGATTATTTCTACCAAAAAATTGGGTACGAAAAACATTTGGGTACGAAAAAAATAAATGGGTAAGAATAAAAAAATGTGGGTACGAAAACGTTTGGATACGAAAAAAAAATTGGGTACGAAAAAAATGGGAACGAAAAAATAATTGAGTACGAAAAAATTTGGGTACGAAAAATTTGGGTAGAAAAAAAATGGGAACGAAAAAGTTTGGGTACGAAAAAAAATTGGGTACAAAAAATTTTGGGTAAAAAAAAAGAGTGGGTACGAAAAAAAATTGGGTACGAAATAAATGGGTACGAAAAAAAAAATGGGTACGAAAACATGTGGGTACGAAAAAAAATTGGGTACGAAAAAAAATTGGGTACGAAATAAATGGGTCCGAAAAAAAAAATTGGGTACGAAAAAATTTGGGTACGAAAAAAATGGGTACGAAACAAAAATTTGGGTACAAAAAAAATTTAGAAGGAAAAAAATGGGTACAAAAACATTTGGGTACGAAAAACATTTGATTAAGAAAAATATTTGGGTACGAAAAAAATGGGTACGAAAAAAAATTCTGGGTACAATGGGTTCATGTTAAGGTTTTAGCATGGCAGACGCCGGTGGCGAAAAGACACTTCATGACACAATGAGCTTGCTATGACAAAAACTTTTGTCCGAAAACAGCCGAGCTCATATGCATAAATCAGTGAGTAATAGTACTTATACTCAATAAAAGCTAGGCACAGCGTATAAAATCAGAACCACTGGGCCGAATCTGCTGAAACTTGGTCGCATTATAGATTATGGTCCAAACAAGCTACAGAATGAGCGCTTCTGGACCTGACAGCGTAAAAAATTAACCGATAACGGACAGCACAAAATGGGTCATTTTGTAAAAAAAAAGAGTAAACTTTAAGTGGCATTTAATGACTTTAAGACATCAGAAAGTTCAAATGTTTCATAATCTGCACACTTCGACTTGTTTGTTTTTTTTACAAATTTAGAAGCATTTATCCTTGGGGTGTATATAAACCCTGTTATTCAATGTCAACAATAGCTAAGCAGCAATTCCCCTTAAACATTATTCCTTATATTTAATTGTATTGTTTAAAAAGATAACTGTGTATATTTAATCATAATGGCTCCGTATTTCACACTTGATAGGCCACTGCTGGGGCTTGAACCCAGAACTCATCTCACATTGTAAGATGCATTTTTCAATTAAACTACAATGACTGTATCGTGTGAAGTGGAGCCAACATACGCCCACATAAGTGAAAAAATCATTACGTCGATATATTTGTCCTGGGCGTTTTCGGACATTGTCGCATAACTGTTTACAACAAAAGATGTATACATAGATAAATATACATACATGTAAATGGGGAAAAAATGAACCGTCTATTTTTTATTTTTGCTTCATATAAACACATTTCCTAGCCATGATTTAAAATTATATCATGTTGAAATCATTTTTAGACAGAATATTACTGAAACTGCAATAAACAATAAGATGGATAGATATAATGTTTAATTCTATCTTAATGTTTAATTCTATCTAGTACAATGAACAAATGTTCTTCCGATGCCATTTTCACTAAGGTATAGGTATTGAATCCTGATATATATACGACTAAAAATGAACATCTAAACAGCAGTATTTTACATGAAGAGTACTCACAAAACCACAACAATAATACTCGATGAATGGGCTGGCTGAAATCCGAAAAATATGTACACTACAATAACAAGACGTTAATACAAAATATGCACGTTAACATTATTCAAGATATGAAAGCAATATATCAAGGGATATAGGAAATATTTGGGGTGGTACGCACACTTTAACATAGAGTCAGTGTGCAAATTTCACTTTTGAAACCACTAGCCCGTTCGGGCTACCAGATGGAATTTTTCACTAGCCCGAACCAAAGTTTACTAGCCCGAACTGTTTATCACAAGTTTTTAAAATAAGTTGATATTTTTGCGGTTCTGGATAGATTTTATTGCAGGTAGGGTGTAATTGATAGGGATTGCAACTAACAGTTGATCCCAATTAACTGGAAATGTTATTATAATATTTCAATGACACAATACGATTATAATATTTATGTATGAGGATATTCGTCAATCAATACCTTACATGCAGTCAAGATGCAAAGGTATATATCCAGTCTGTAAATAATTTTAGATGTCAATTGTCCCAAATTTGAAATCCGAAACATTTAGCCGAAAGTCTGAGGCCGTATGATAAAGCGAATAGAGGGCAGTGTCTCCTCCCCCTAGCTTACTGTTCTTTTTTATAGTCTTTCTAGGTCCAATTCTGGTGAGTAAAATGTGAAAAATTATCAACCAGACCATCCGTAACATCGCATGTGTATTCATCATTCTAGATATTTTTTTATCAAGAATGTCGAAAATAAATTAAAATCGACAGATAATACCGTATCTGGAAACAACTGTCCAGAAACATATCAATGTCAGTCTTTGCACGTGAAATAAAATATGCATATCGTTTGACTGCCAAACTGAAAATCAGTAAAAAGTAACCAAGCAACTACGCTATCAATATATAATTTGGTTGACATATTCTATTAAAATATGATATTGCAATGTGTTAATTCGTCAATAGATCATTACAAATCCAAGATGGCGGACATTTAAAACATTTGTAGACTTGTATGGTTTTCTGAAAGTACAGCAAATTGAACAAGCTGGGTAGATCCGCATTTTATTCGCACGGTATCAAAAAAAAATGTCATTCAAACTCTGTCATGTCAACATAATCGGAAGGGTGAGGAAACGCGATACGAAGCTAAATAAACCCTCTAAGGTATGGTTCGAAAAATCAATAGCCCAATCGGGCTAGTACCCATGGAAATTCAGTAGCCCGAAACAAGATCAACTAGCCCCGGGCTAGTGTGAATTTCAAACACTGTAGAGTTATCAATAATATGCATATTCTACATGGAAAAAGTGTCATAATTCTTACGAAATTCAAGTGAAACAGTTGTCTGCTCTTGTATTTAGGTTGGGGACATGTTGGTTAAGAAATATGCAAAATATGGAAGCAATACGTCAAGGGACATAGGAAATATTTGGGGTGGTACGCAAACTATAACATTTGCACGCTAACGCCAATGCCGGGGTCAGTAGGATAGCTCCACTTTATATATTTCATATATAATAGTCGAGCTAAAAAGTAAATATACTATATTAATAAAAACAAGCTTACCTCAATCACAACTTTAATGCAATGCTTATAACAATAAAGTTACAATGATATTTCATTGATTAAAACTAACTTATTACTATTGGTTGCCCGCACTGGCAACCATCTTTAGTATTTTGGTTGCCCAGATAAAAAATAACGAGCCCAGAAATATGTACATGTGTATATTATACTTTCTTTTAATAAAATAATAGATAATTAAATAAATTTGCTGACATTGCACTACTCAATGTTTGATGTTTTATTATGAGCCTGAATTTGATCATTTCCTATTCCTAAATAATGAATGTTATTTAACTAGTATTGATCCATGGTGGTCAATTGTTATTCAATTTTTATTGCACTGAATTGTTTTAAGCTTTAAAAAAAAAAAAGTTGCCCGGCCGGACTATCAACTTTGGAAATTGAGTTGCCCAGGCCAAAGCTACTTGCCCTGGGCTCACGGGAAACCACTAATTTTCATCCCTGTATACCCTTTCATTTTCTGTTCTTCCATCCCATTCTCAAAATGAATTTTAAACCACAATACTTTATAATAACATTTGTATTGAATGCTGACCATATTATGACCCAAAAAACAATTTTACAAACCCATAATCCAGTCGCAGCGAGTTTTTTTATTATCCCCACGCTTTTTGAAAAAAAGGTGGGGATATTGTGGTTATCTCCGCCGTCCGTCCGTCTGTCCGTCCGTCCTGGCCACTATCTCCTCCTACACTAAAAGCACTAGAACCTTGAAACTTACACACATGGTAGCTATGAGCATATGTGCGACCCTGCACTATTTGGAATTTTGATCTGACCCCTGGGTCAAAAGTTATAGCGGTTGGGGTGGGGCCGCGTCAGAAATTATCACTCATTTTTTTAGGTTATTTTACATTTACTTCTTTATTTCTACACCGATTCACTTCAAATTGATACTGGACCTCTCTTATGACAATACGGTCAATCTCAACCATGCATGGCCCCATTCCCAACCCTGGGGCGCCACACCCACCAAAAATTTCCATTTACTATAATTTTTTCATTTCTACACGGATTCACTTCAAATTGATACTGAACTTTTGTTATGACATTAGGGTCAATCTCAACTATGCATGGCCCCAATCCCAACCCTGGGGCGCCCGCCCACATAGGCCACACCCACCAAAAAAATTCCATTTACTATAATTTTTTCATTTCTACACGGATTCACTTCAAATTGATACTGTACTTCTCTTATGACATTAGGATCAATCTCAACTATGCATGGCCCCATAACCAACCCTGGGGCACCGCCCACATAGACCACACCCACCCAAAATTGCCTTTACTATAATTTCTTCATTTCTACACCGATTCACTTCAAATTGATATTGAACTTCTCTTATGACAATACAGTCAATCTCAACTATGCATGGCCCCATTACCAACCCTGGGGCGCACCGCCCACATAGACCACACCCACCCAAAATTGCCTTTTACTATAATTTCTTCATTTCTACACCGATTCACTTCAAATTGATATTGAACTTCTCTTATGACAATACGGTCAATCTCAACTATGCATGGCCCCATTACCAACCCTGGGGCGCCCCGCCCACATAGACCACACCCACCCAAAATTGCCTTTTACTATAATTTCTTCATTTCTACACCGATTCACTTCAAATTGATACTGAACCTCTCTTATGACAATACGGTCAATCTCAACTATGCATGGCCCCATTACCAACCCTGGGGCCCCGCCCACATAGACCACACCCGCCCAAAATTGCCTTTTACTATAATTTCTTCATTTCTACACCGATTCATTTCAAATTGATACTGAACTTCTCTTATGACAATACGGTCAATCTCAACTATGCATGGCACAATTACCAACCCTGGGGCGCCCTGCCCACATATGTCACACCCACCCAAAATTGCCTTTTACTATAACTTCTTCATTTCTACACCAATTCACTTCTAATTGATGATGAACTTCTCTTATGACAATACGGTCAATCTCAGCTATGCATGGCCCCATTACCAACCCTGGGGCACACCTAGGTCAAACATTCGGCGTGGGGATACGCGTCGGCCTCTGCCGCGCCATTTCTAGTTTAGTTTACCATTATCAGTGTTCTCTGTAAGACCGGCAGCGGGCCATTTCGCCGGTTACATTTACTCTAGACGCCAACTATTTTCCCAAAGTATATCAAGTAAAATGTCACAAATGCTTTAGTTTTACTGCATAGTTGCTGGCCATATAACTGGCTACTCAATTTTTTTTGGAAAACACTGAATTATGCATGACAAACACTAAATATTAAAATACATCTTAGATTTGTTTGTAAAATAAAATGACACTTTTAGCTTGTCTTCATTGAAATCCAAAGAGTAAAATAATATCATACGAGATAAGACAAAAATTGCGCTATCAATGGAATGGAAAATTAAAGTAAAAAAGCCAGAATTTACATAAATTTATGGTTGATAAACACAACAAGGTAAAGGTAGTTTGTGAGATATAATCATTATACAGTTAGTAAGGCTCCATTGGTCATTTTCGCCTCGGGTACTACATGTACTTACATGCACCTCAGGTACTCTTAAGTACACTGACATGTACCCTGGGTTCAATAAATATACTACAACGTACTGGTGAATTTTAACGCTAAATCGGTTGTTGTTGGCAAATTTGTAAAAATTAATTATGTTCACATTTATGTCAATTTTCTGCTAAACAGCCTTTATAGTATCTAAACGCATACTCAAAAAGCAACATGATGCAGATATTTTGAAAAAGAAGTTTGTTTAAGGTAAACAATATCATTTTACGGTAATCAGTAGCGTGTTTTACGACATCAGATTTTGGGCAGATATACAACTAGGGTACAGTCTAACATCACCGGGTACGTTTAAGTATATTTACCATACCCGGAGTACATGTAAGTATACTTTAGAGTACTTGGGGTACATGTAAGTAGAACCCGAGCCGAAAATGACCAATCAAGCCATAGTAAGTGAGTGATGGTGTATGGGATATACCTCCTCAGTAATTTCATACCATACGAGAGCTTCGCTGTTTGATCAGTTTCATCTTTTCCATTTGATATCATGAGTCAGAGAAAAAAAACTCAATAATGAAAAAAAAAAAGGTAAATAGAGGGACAAATGTTTTCTTCCCATTCATTCATTCAATTTAGATTTAATGATTAATTTGTCCAGTGTGAGTCTTTACATATACTGTTAATTTGTTAAACAGTTAAAACACAAGAGTTGTCCTTATATTATATAAGGACCACTGTCACACAATATCATTATAAAAAAATGATAATATTAGGACTGTAAAAATACATTCGAATTACTCGAATACGGCTGTGGATGATTCGTATTCGTTATTCGCCACCTCCCGAACCGAATATTTGACGAATACAAACAACGTGGTTCGAGTTTGAAAGTTTAATCATCTTACCTTACAAATGAATGTTCATACAATTAACCCCTATATTTAAATGTTCTTCTCCTAATTCCGGTGTTTTTCATCATGTTTACCCCACCCACTATGTTACACAGTGAGATTATCAACAAAAATGGCGGGAACCGGTTAAATATTTACGACATTGAAATGAATTGAAAAATCTTTCGTAGTTGTTTAATGTTTATTTAGGTAAATACGAATGATTTGATGCTTAAACATATACACAAAGGATAAGCAGATGCAATTTCTTTTTTGTTTATCTTTACGACAATGATTGTGCAACTTATCAACAAACATGGAGCCTTGCACAAGGAATGCTATTGGTATCGTTGACATGCCTGCCAAATACACGTTGTTTGTCTGGCGCTACTTTGGTTTCCCCAAAAAAGACGATGAGACGATGACAATTTGCAGTGTTTTGTTATTTCAAAGTGTTATATGTCATATTTTCAGTATGCAAATTATGCCAATGATACTCAATTAATCAAATTGACAAATACACATAGTTTCATACTATATAATGTCATGTCAAGTTGTCAGTATTACTTTTGTTCATTGAAATTCATATTCACGAATAAATATTCATATTCGCTACCCTGTATTCCTGATACGTATCGTATTCGTCACCTAGTGTATTGGTTACAGCCCTAGATAATATAGGCATATGATATGGCCGTAATCAACTTTAAATAAAAAATAATTACGAATATCTTTAAACTGAAACCTTTTTTTATAATAGACTTGTTTTTTTCCTCAATCATTACTAGCGATAGCTGTTTTGTCACAAATTAGAGGAATTTGCAATGCAAATGGTCAGTATTTTAATTAGAGGAATTTGCAATGCAAATGGTCAGTATTTAAAAAAGTGTGCAACTCATTTTTTCACATTTTTGAACAGTTAGCGACTTTTTTTTTCTCACAAATTTGAACAGTTTGAGACTCATATTTTCACAAATTTGAACAATGCTCAATAAATTATTTTCACAATTTCCAACAGTCACAAGTCAAATTTGTTCACAATTTTGAACAGTGTGCAACTTATAGGGGACAAAAATATTTCTAAACTGCACTCGTCTTGCAGGACGAGTGCATTTAAATTTGCACTCGTCCTGCAAACACATGCACTCGTCCTTGAATATGTGTGAAATAAATTTTTCAAAGGGCTCATATGACTAATAAAATTGCCTATATCACTGCTAAAATGCTGCTTACTCAGTTATTCATGCCAGCTGATCAAAAAAGAAATGTTAAGCAGTGAAATAAGTTCTTTATGAGGAACACAAAATAAATTAATGAAGACTGCTGTTTTACTTTTTCTAATGCTTGCGTGATTTCTGTTTCGGACGTTTGAACATCAACCCCCCCCCCCCCCCATCCCTTTAAAGAACGCTCAAATGTCAGATATTTTTCGGACGAAATTCAGACTAGTTATAAACTGTACTCTGCAGTTAAATAATTCTTTAAAAATCAACACTTACAGTGAATGCAGCTGGATGGTTCCCTGTCAACATTGACACCAACATTTACATGTACTCGGGACTTAGTCTCGCATAACAATGCGCACCTGTTGTATGAAATTTACAATTACTATTTCCAGTTCATTCTCGTTCTACTTTCGGAATAGATATGCTTTAAGAAAATGATTTTATTTAATTATTTACGGGTCCTAAAATACATATTTTAACATCTGCTTTTCCTCTTGTCCTGTAGGACGAGCGCTTTAGGGAAATTCACTTGTCCTTATAAAGTTTTCACTCGTCAATATGAGCGGACGAGTGGAATTTTTGTCCCCTGACTTATTTTTCCATAATTGTCTAGATCGCGAGGCTCATTTTTTACAACCTTCAACATTGTGCGACTCATATTTCACAATTTCCAACATTGTGAGACACTTTTTTTTGAATAGTCAGTGATTTTTTTTGCTCAAATTTACAGCCGAATTTCGGCTGCTTCCCAATCGCAAAAATACACGTTTTTTCCCAAAATTCTGACCAAAATTTCCCCAAAAAAGCCCAACTTCCAAAAAAAAAAAAAACATTTTTTTTTTTTTTTTTAGAAAGAAGTCTCATAAAACTTACAAAATATATAACTTGAATTTAGTCATTTTTGTCCATAAATCATTCCCAAACTTGCCACTTTTATTGATTAAAAAAACAACAATTTGACCAGACTCCTTTTCTAGAAAACTCCCTGAACATGCACTTAAAAACAATATCACAATATCACTTCTGTTACTTATAATCCTATTTATAATGTTAATTTTTCCCAAGTTCATGGTTTATCGCGCTATTTTTCCCAATTTCACGGTTTATCGCGCTTATTTTCCCAATTCAAAAGGCACAGGCTGTAACAAATTAAAGCAAAAAAAATCACTGAATAGTCACCACCCATTTTTCTCACTGTGAACAGTGCGCGACTCATTTTTCCACAATATGAACAGTGTGCGACTAATGTTTTCAAAAAATGAGGCGGCCGAGGTTGCTGCACAAAGATAAAAAGCCCACTGCAATAAATTTTATCCAAAAAATAGCAACATGGCTTATTGAAGCTAAACAACCCTTTCTACATGTACTTTCAACAAGCACACAGACCAATGACAGTAGGACTACTGGCACTGACCGTTGGTTCATCAGCATGAAAAATGGGTGTCAAAAATAGCACAAATAATGTAAAATGTGTAATATGCATGTATTACGATGAAACTTACCAACCACTCGACCAGGAAACATCTGTTGCAGACTATGTGGGATTCGGGATGCTCTCCCACTGGCATCATATGCAGATCAGTGGTCACAAGAACGTACACATCATTAATGTCAGCAATATATATCTCCGACTTCAAACACACAGCTTGCAAAATCGCTGAATATTGCACAAAAGCAGCTTCGTTACAAACTTCCAGCAACTCGAAATCCACAAGCAGTCTCGTTCCCCACCAACTTTGACTTCGCAGCGAAGGCATGTTTTTTTTGGGAAACCGTTAACATCTCACAACTAAACGTATACTACGGAGATTGACAAGTTGAAAAATAAATTACTGTAATCACTTCCAATTTGCGCACTACGTTAAAATCCAGTTCCATTTTGTCTTTATTGTTGAAATGCTACTCTACACATTCGCTTTGAAAATAGCGGTTGGCGTGTTGTTGGAAGTACATGTACATGTCGAATGTGTTATTGTAAAAACTATTGGTATTGTGTTTTTAGTGCAGACATTGTATTTAAGTTTCGATTTCTAGCTTAAATTTATATATTTTGTTCAATAATTTGAGTTTAAATGTGATTGTTTGTTGCTTACTTACGAACTATTTTTTATGTGTAAATATGCATAGACGCTAGTGGATATGTAATCAGGTTACCATATTTACAACAATAAAATTTAACGGTTGTTTGTTTTTGTTTGTTATGTTAATATTTTCTTAAACGTATGTTAAACGCAAGATGAAATTATTAATTAATTTTGGAATAAAATCGCATTATGTATTATTTAAAATCAAATTTGAATTGCCAAGCGCGTGAATTGTCTCCTGGGGGTGAATTGTGTTTGGGTTGCTATTAACGCTATTAAAGCTTCCGGCGAGAACTCATTTTATAGCGATTGCGCAATAAAAAACACCACTTTTTCGTCATTTTATCAAAAACTGGACTTTTCCCAGACATGACGAATACGCCATCGTCTAGATCGCGTTCTGGTCCATATACAGGTCAAATTTCAGGCACAGTGTTGGGCCAGTTTTCATGGCCCACAAATCGCGGCTATACCCTGGAGCTTAACGAAACTTAGCCCCCTTTATCATTCGTTCGATTGAACGTCATCAATGATGACGTCCAATACATCACTCATTCCATATTTAATTTACCTTCAAACAAGTACAATTGCAAAATGATGTGTAGACAAGTAAAATTGTAATGTATTGTGTAGACAAGTATATTTGCAATATTTTATGTAGACAAGTACACTTGCATTATATTGTGTAGACAAGTACAATTGCAATATTTAGTGTAGACAAGTACAATTGTAATATGTTGTGTAGACAAGTACAATTTCAATATGCTGTGTAGACAAGTACAATTGCAATATGTTGTGTACACAAATACAATTGTAATATGTTGTGTAGAAAAGTTCAATGGCCATATGTTGTGTAAACAAGTACAATCGTAATAGGTTGTGTAGACAAGTACAATTGCAAAATGTTGTGTAGACAAGTACAATTGTAATATGTTGTGTAGAAAAGTACAACTGCAATATGTTGTGTAGACAGGTACAATTGTACTGTTGTGTAGACAAGTAAAATTGCAATATTTTGGTTATTGGGCTACTTAAAAAGTACCATATCAATGAAACACTAGTATAATGCATATTGCAGTGTAATTTTATGTCCTCTAATAATTCCACTGGTAGTTAAATAACTTCGAAATAATTTGGAAAGTACACTATTCCACTGAAACTTATAAACACAAACTGTTTAAAGGTATCGTCTTTGCGTAAACAAATCTTATTTTACTGTCTTTGACAAGCTTCCGTATTATGGAAAGATAATCTCCGGCTTTTTGTCAATTTTCAGTTCTATGTCCATTGCACAGCAATGTTGGAAGTAGTAAAAAATGTCGCTCAATGTACCGAAGATTGGTGTCTACGATACACAATCTTCTGATCCAGAGTGACAACGGAACGTTGCTTCAGGGCAATGCTATGCGAGAAACGTTTTGGCTTAGTTTCCTTAGCGATTACACGAGTGTTATTATTTGCAATGGTGGATATGTTTAGTTACTTGCGATTAGTACGGTCTTAAACAACAACCTTGTACTTAAATTGAAATCTAACGAAACACTTCATGTGAATGTACTTTCGAATCAGGACACGTTAAGTACATCTGAAACCGCAAAACCAGTTCAGATGTGAAGCTGATTTGTATTGACTAATGTAACATGTGTTTATAATTCTTAATTTCTAGATACAAACATATGGTATTTATAAAATCAGTAGTAAACGCACTTAACAAACGTAATCGACAGAGTGCTGGCGAAACTACACGAACGCTTTCCTCTGAAGTACCGCATTAAAGGTTGTGCATGAGGAAACACTTCGTAGAAATTTGAATCTTTATTGCAGATCGCACAGGCGATAATTCCTTTACACACACTAAGATGATACAAACTATGTTTTATTAACAATGCATATGCTTCTTTAATACGAATCAAAAGCAAGGAATGTTATCTTACAGACAGTGTAACGCCTTTCAAAATTTATTGTAAAATATTTTCATTAACTATTACTGCTCATTCATTTCCTGCTCATTCACTTTGACTTATGTCCTTTTTCAAATCATTATGTTTCGTAAAAATGTTTATTAATGAAGTAACAAATCGCTACAACAAACCATAGGTATAACACTATATTGTATATCATTGCTAGGTGCATTTGAAAGCATTTTGTTTATTAATCATATCAAAGGAAATTTAAACAACAGCTTAGACTGTATTTTGCTCTTCATTGAATTTGTTCTTGCTTTATATGTGTTTATATTCGTCGAAATGTCGAGAAGCTTGTCATTTAATCGCGTCATGCGAAAATAGGTCTTATGTGGTATGAGTCACGTGTAGCTCTAGACCAGCGTGCGAAATCGCTCAGCCTAGACAGATGCTGCGCTGTTTGATTTAAATTCACGCAGGGATTCGTGTTCTCATTAGATGATATGGTTGCAACCGATCAGACTGTTCGGACGCTAAGACAGGTCTTGAGCTACACT
Organism: Dreissena polymorpha; assembly: GCF_020536995.1. Lineage (NCBI taxonomy): Eukaryota > Metazoa > Mollusca > Bivalvia > Myida > Dreissenidae > Dreissena > Dreissena polymorpha. Next base: position 31,706,366 of record NC_068363.1, read on the forward strand.
GGCATAAACTCCATTTTCGCACGACGCAGGTCAATTATCTCAATTTCCAGTCAATCAGCTTCGCACCTATGTATTGATATGCTTGAAATTGTAGCACTCTGTCTTTATGCTACATTCAACGAAGTTAGTACTCACCTAATAAAAGTGGTCCGATTATTGTGCTTTAGCGCACGGAATATCAATATGTTCATTGTGTTGTATATAATTTGTTCAGTCCTTCCGCATAAACTTTTTCTTTGCTAAGAGGAGACTTCATTTAAACGAACACTACACTTTAATTTAATGGCGCAGAAGTTTTAAGCACATGCATTACTGTTTTCCCAGAACGAGTTTTGTATTCTGTATATGGAACATAGGTCTTCTCATTTCGTGCCACACATCTGTAAAGGACTCATAGTCAATACTTACAGCGTACTAGTTTGATGGTTAAACGGTGTAAGCGTTTGATCCAGCGGAAAATGTCGATAATATTGCGACGTTGTGCAGTATAATTTTTACTTCGTCTCATCAAATTAGAGGCAATATTGAGAGACCATATGGACGGATGCACATGTCAACTGTACCATTGAGCCCACACATGTCTAGGAACATATCATGTTTTCTAAACAACTGCTTTTATATGTGTTGTCACGTAAAGACAGGCGAAATATTATAAATATGCGTTACATATCGAAACGTTTTAGCAAACACGATACATATTATTTCTGGCGTTTCAGATATTGATACGTCAACAATAATGCTTAATATAATGGCTTACTAATGCCGTTAAATGGTTTTAAAACTTACATATGTGTATGTGTGTTTTGTGTTTTCATTTTTTGCACTTAGTTCACTTAAATTGTTCACGTTTCACTTAGCTCACTATATGTTGTTCATGTTCCACTGAGCTCATCATAACATGTACATGATTCACTGAGCTCACTATAAATTGTTCGTGTTTCACTTTGTTCACTATGCATTTTGTTCACCAAAAATACGCAAATATAGCAGAAGCCTTGTATTTTTCCCTCTTTATTGCAAGTATAAAAGTATTATTAATACAGTACAACTGCGGATGCCATTAAAGAGCTGATGACTAGCAGATTATAAATACTAAAGTGGAAACTGGATGTTAATGAGAAAGAAGTATATTTTCTCAAAGGAAAACCCACACACTTAGGCATGGAAGGGAAAGACCGCCAATGTTATTCATCACCAGAAATGTTGCACGTGTTGAGTATTCAGCTGATATGTTCCATGTTGCGTGTATAGATTATACATACATGTCAAATACTATCCGTTCAAATAAGCAATGTTTGATTTTTAATGTTTCAATTTTCAACAATGTTAATTTTAAAGGTGGAGACATCTCAGATGTGCATCTTGTGAATTGTCCAATTAAAACTGTTCAATGAATAAAAAATTAAATGTTAAAAATGTAAAATATACATTTACTTTTATTTTTAAATCGCATACACAACACACACAACTTTGTCATAACTCTAACGCTTCTTAACAAAGGTGAATGCTAAAGTATACAAATTTGCAACAGTAACTAACGAACTGCCGATTTCCACTGTGAGCATGTAAACACGTCTAGATTAGGCATCGCGTATCTTTACATCTTGCAATGTTACAAGTTGACATTTGAACAGTTGGAAAGTCTGCATGAAATCTACAAGCGGTGGGAGTGCCAAAATTAGTTTTCGTTTTAGCCAGGAACCAATGCCTCGCTTACGGGCCGGGAACTATCGTAAATGTAAACAATGATTATTCTGGCGCACAGGTGTTGGGCGCGTGGCCAAGTCAATTTAATACTATCAATAAGTCATAAAACAAAAATTTTCATAATTTTAAACAAAACTATCTAAATTACTAAATTTTCGTTGATTTTGAGCGTTAAAGAGACTTTAAGTGCCTAAATGGCGGTCGATTTTTGTAAACTATGAACCATTTTGTTGGGAAAGGTTGCCTCTGTATCTGTGTTGTACGTTGATAAACTCGTATTTGTTTATTGTACTAATGCGGATTATGTTCGGTAGCTGGGGTATTTCGATAGTTTAACTCTTGTAAAAATCGGCACTGAACGTTTAGTCAGACGAGAGCCGACCTAGCATTTCTACGAGTTCGATAATTGTTTTATTGTAGTTTATGTTAGCAAGTAGCCGTTCGTGGTCATTCTTCGTCACAAGGCAACCTTTCCTAACAAAATTGTACATAGTTTACGATAATCGATCGCCATTTAGGCACTTAATGGCTTGAAAATGTTGATGTAGGTGATTTTCCTGTGTCAAGAGATACCTACCTTGTATATGTATATCATATCAGAATTATTTTTTTGAAAAAAATATGAAAAATGTTGTTTTATGACATATTGATATTGCTTTAGTGACTTGACTAAGCGCCCAACACCTGTGGCTGCTACTAATGACAGTTTGTACCCTAACACCGGTTGACTTGAAAATGCGTTGTAAAATGTTGAATTGTGATTCGTCAACTTGTATTCTGTACAATTGTATAATGTAAACTTGTCAGATGCTGACTTGTAGCAGATAACTAAAACCGATCGTACAGCTTAGAAAATATTCAACATGCTCATGTAGTTTGTCATCAACTTACTTTCAGATGGATGTATTATCTTTTATTTATTATTATGTCTCCAATATTAGGTATATGAAAATGTTAACTTTTTATATGCAATATCTTCATTTCCATATCTGTAGTTTAAGAAGTTACATGTTTGGTTTTACACATTGAAACATTTTGTAGAATCGGAACATACAACATTTGATACTTTACAATTGTACAAAACAGATATTAAAGGGATCTGTTCACGGTTTGGTAAATTGAAAAAAATGAAAAAAGTTGTTTCAGATTCGCAAATTTTCGGTTTAGTTATGATATTTGTGAGGAAAAAGTATTACTGAACATTTGCCATGGTCTAATATAGCCATTATATGCATCTTTTGACGATTTAAAAGCCTTAAAATTATAAAGCGTTGCAAAGCGAAACGATTAAATAGTTTGGAGAGTTCTGTTGTTGTCGTTTAAATTTGTGAAACTACAAAGATTGCTTATATAAAGTATAAAATACGCGTCTAATGTATGCTTGGCAGGATAGCTCAGATGGCTAATGCGTTTTTACTTCAGGATTCCGGGGGTCACTGGTTCGAGCCCTACGGCGGGTGACTTTTTTTTCCTTTTTTAAATTTTATTTTTGATTTTTTTCTGGAGCTTTTAAAATTTAATCTTTACATTTATAAATATAAAGCATTTAATGACAAACTTCAAAACATGCCAAAATATGTGAAAAGGCCCCTTTAAAATGTTGCATTAAAAAATTCTCTGTTAAAACAATGAGCTGAATACTCAACACGTGCAAGATTTCTAGTGATGATTATTTTTGGCGGTCTTTCCCTTCCATACTTAGGCACGTCCTAAGGCACTTCGCAATGCTCAAATGGATAATAATATATTCGATTATTAAAATCAACTGATTTCGTTAAAATTAGGAGTGTAAATTATTAAATCGTACTTCAATATTTTCAAGAAATTTTATATGAATTGATTACATATTCGATGAAATATTTACTTTCAGTGAATTTCTTAAAGCAGTTAATCTCACTTGAACATGTACTTAGTAACTATACATTTCAGGCTGCTTAGTATCTGTCATTTAAACTTTAAGGTCAAATTACCGATTGACGTATTTTTTCTGCGAGAACCACTACTAATCAAATCACTATAACTACTATTACTTCTACTACTACTACGACTACTACTACTACTACTACTACTACTACTACTTCTACTACTACTACTAGTACTACTACTACTAGTACCACTACTACTACCACCACCACCACCACCACCACCACCACCACCACCACCACCACCACCACCACCACCACCACCACCACCACCACCACCACCACCACCACCACCACCACCACCACCACCACCACCACCACCACCACCACCACCACCACCACCACCACCACCACCACCATTACTACTTCTACTACTACTGCCACTACTACTACTACTTTTACCACTACTACTACTACTACTACTACTACTACTACTTCTACTACTACTACTACTACTACTACTACTTCTACTACTACTACTACTACTACTTCTACTACTACTACTACTACTACTACTACTACTACTAGTACTACTACTACTACTACTACTACTACTACAACTACTATTACTACTACTACTACTACTACTACTACTACTACTACTACTACTACTACTACTACTACTACTACTACTACTACTACTACTACTACACCACCACCACCACCAGCACCACCACCACCACCACCACCACCACCACCACCACCATTCACAGTGACAAAAAACGTATTCACACAATGGCTGCTACTACAACTTATAGCCCATATAGGGGGGCATGCATGTTTTACAAACAGCCCTTGTTTCTATAGGATTTTAACCACAACTGTTCATGTTTATCTCCGACATATATATTTAGGTCACCTGTCATGAAGTGACACGGTGAGCTTATGTGATCGTGTGATGTCCGGCGTCCGTTGTGCGTGCCTGCGTGTGTCCGTGCTTCCGTCCGTCAACAATTTGTTTGTGTAGACAGTAGAGGTCACAGTTTGCATCCAATCTTGATGAAATTTGGTCAAAATGTTTATCTTGATGAAATCCCGTTTGGGATTGTATTTGGGTCATCTGGGGTCAAAAACAAGGTCACTAGGTCAAATAATAGAACAACCTTCTGTAGACAATAGAGGTCACAGTTTTCATCCAATTTTTATGAAATTTGGTCAGAATGTTTATCTTGATGAAATCTGGGTTGGGATTTTATTTGGGTCATCAGGGGTCAAAAACTAGGTCACTAGGTCAAATAATAGAAAAACCTTGTGTAGACATTAGAGGTCACAGTTTTCATCCAACCTTTATGAAATTTGGTCAGAATTCTTGATGAAATCTTGGTGGGATTGTATTTGGGTCATCTGGGGTAAAAATCTAGGTCAAATAAATAGAAAAACCTTGTGTTGACAATAGAGGTCACAGTTTTTATCCAATATTTATGAACTGTGGTCAGAATGTTTATCTTGATGAAATCTGGATTGGGATTGTATTTGGGTCATCTAGAGTCAGGAACTAGGTCACTAGGTCAAATCATAGAAAAACATTGTGTAGACAATAGAGGTCATAGTTTTCATCTGATCTTAATGAGTCAGGTGAGCGATTCAGGGCCATCATGGCCCTCTTGTTTTAAGATAAGTTTGGTAAAGTTATTCGGTTGCGCGTTTTACGACATCGGATTTTGGGCGCGAATACAACTCGGGTACAGTATAAAATGGACTGAGTACAATTACGAATATTTACCGTACCTGGGGTACATGTAAGCATACTTAAGAGTACCCGGGGTACATGTAAGTATACTTAAGAGTACCCGGGGTACATGTAAGTAGTACCAGAGCCGGCAATGACCAATCAAGCTCCATTATCTTTCATGAACCGACTCAAAAAAAACCGAGTCGGGAATATTTGACTTAATTTTTGGTTTGGTTTCTCTCGAGGGATCGAAAAATTTCAGAATCTTCCTAAAAGCCCTACGGTATTGATCCCCAGAAGCGACATTGACAACTAGCCAACTTTGTTATCTAAAAGGCTGCTAAACCTGATATACAATGATAATGTGAATTTTCTCTCTCATGATGTTCATCAGTTATATTATATAAAAACTCACAGCAGTAGTAAACAACTGGACAATAATTAATGAACGCATCTTTCATTTGTCTTTGACACTTTGATTTTGACATGGCGTAGATTTAAATATGTGACTTGACTTTACCAGCACTCTTGTAACAGAGCTAAAATTTAAATGTACCATTGAAGATAATCTAAATCCAGATTTGCTATTATAGAAGTGTGGAAAGTTTTAAGGGTGTGACAAGTAAGCAAAAATTGGTCATTACCCAGAGGCCACAAGTGATCTATGACTGTTTTAAAACAAGAAAAATCAGTGGCTGATTTAGATTTTCTTACATAGTTCAATAAAAACTAATTTCAGAAGCATGGTAACAGTTTAACGGTAATGTTACCAATGTGTCAGACCAGAGCCTTGATTTTGAAATCTAGGACATGCATGGTCATTTCTTCATGAAATCAGGACAAAAAATTGTATTTTAAGTCCTTAATTGACCTGGCTATAGTTCTCATATTATTATAAGCTCAATCAGTATATTTATATTATTATTTATGCTTTGTGTATTGTAAACATATACAAAATCATGCAGTTACATGATAGCAATAAATGATATCAAAGCTACCCATACTATAAAGGTCATTGACAAAGTCTATGGTAAAAATGTGAACACATTGAGTGTAATCGCCCTCTCGTGCCAGCAAAAACAACACGTTGACAGGTTGTCATTTTTGACAGTTCTACTTTCACTTTCATTTTGTGATATATAACTATTAACAATTATGTGGCTGAGAAAAATATCGCCATTGCTGTTTATGCCCCCGGTAGGGTGGCCTATAGCAGTTGAACTGTCCGTCAGTCAGTCAGTAAGTCAGTGTGTCAGTCTGTCCGTCCGTCCGAAAACTTTAATGGCCATAACTTTTTCAATATTGAACATAGCAACTTGATATGTGGCATACATGTGCATCTTTTGGAGCTGCACATTTTCAATTGTGAAAGGTGAAGGTGAAGGTCATCCTTCAATGTCAAATGTCAAATATAGAGCGTCTGTCCGTTCGTCCGAAAACTTTAACATTGGCCATAACTTTTTCAATACTGAAGATAGCAACTTGATATTTGGCATGCATGTGTATCTAATGGAGCTGAACATTTTGAGTGATGAAAGGTAAAGGTCAAGGCCATCCTTCAAGGTCAAATGTCAAATATATGACGTCTGTCCGTTCGTCCGAAAACTTTAACATTGGCCATAACTTTTTCAATATTGAAGATAGCAACTTGATATTTTGCATGCGTGTGTATCTCATTGAGCTGCACATTTTGAGTAGTGAAAGGTGAAGCCTGAAGGTCAATGTCATCGTTTAAGGTTAAATGTCAAATATCTTGCGTCTGTCCGTCCGTCCGAAAACATTAACATTGGCCATCACTTTTTCAATATTGAAGATAGCAACTTAATATTTGGCATGCATGTGTATCTCATGGAGCTGCACACTTTAAAAGGTGAAAGGTCAAGGTTATCCTTCAAGGTCAAATGTCAAATATATGGCATCTGTCCGTCCGTCCGAAAACTTTAACTTTCGCCATAACTTTTTTATGCCTCTGAAGGGTGGCATGTAGTTTTTGAACTGTCAGTCTGTCTTTTCATCAGTACGGACGTCCGTCAGTCCGTCCGTCCGTCCGTCCGAAAACTTTAACATTGGCCATAATTTTTGCAATATTGAAGATAGAAACTTGATAATTGGCATGCATGTGTATCTCATGAAGCTGCATATTTTGAGTGGTGAAATGTTAAGATCAAGGTAATCTGTCAAGGTCAAAGGTCAAAGGTTAAATTTTGCAAATTGAAGATAGTAATTTGATATTTGGCATGCATGTGTATCTCAAGAAGCTGCACATTTTGAGTGGTGAAAGGTCAAGGTCATCCTTCAAGGTCAAGGTAAAATTTTGCAATATTGAAGATAGCAACTTGATATTTAGCATTCATGCATATCTCATGGAGCTGCACATTTTGAATGGTGAAAGGTCAAGATCCTTCAAGGTCAAGCTCAAATTTTGCAATATTGAAGATAGCAACTCCATATTTGGCATGCATGCGTATCGCATGGAGCTGCACATTTTGAGTGGTAAAAGGTCAAGGTCATCATTCAAGGTCAAAGGTCAAATTTTGCAATATTCAATAAATAAAGTCGATATGTGGCATGCATGCGTATCACATGGAGCTGCACATTTTGAGTGGTAAAAGGTAAAGGACATCCTTCAAATTCAAGGTCAAAGGTCAAATTTTGCAATATTAAAGATAACAACTCGATATTTGGCGTGCATGCGTATCTCATTGAGCTGCACATATTGATTGGTGAAAGGTCAAGGTCATCCTTTAAGGTCAAGGTCAACGGTAAAATTTTGCAATATTGAAGATAGCAACTCCATATTCGGCATGCATGCGTATCTCATGGAGCTGCACATTTTGAGTGGTGAAAGGTCAAGGTCATTCTTCAAGGTCAAAGGTAAAGTATATGGCTTCAAAGCTGCACAGCAGGGGGCATTGTGTTTCACGAACACAGCTCTTGTTTAATATCTTTTTGCACATTTCTTAAAAAAACTTAAATCAATACACGATTTTCTTCGTTAATTCAAACATTCCTGACAGACTTGTGTACATATTTCGCTTACATTTTGATGCGCGTAGGTAGGACCGCATTACCGCTTCCGAAATGTGTATTCATACTATTGCCTTTGAGGAACTTATCATCTGATGTTTGACGGAAAGGGCCGAAAATGTGCGATTGTGGGTCAAGTTCCCCACAGGTACTACTTTCCCGTTCCCCCAATATTTTCCGAACCTAAAATTGTTCGTACCCAATTTGTTTTCGTACCCAATTTTTTTTCGTACCAAATTTGTTTTTCATCCCCAAATTTTTTTTCTTACCCAATTTTTTCGGACCCAATTTTTTGGTTCCCAAATATTTTTTCGTACCCAAATTTGTTTTCTTACCGAAAAATTTTTCGCAAAATTTTTGTACAATTTTTTTTTCGTACCAACATACACAATTGTGGTGCTTTTGGTGATGTTGATAAACTTAACTTGATGCTTTTATATCCATCCTCTCAAAAGCATCGTCACACCAGTACTGTCATTACTTTGATTATATATTAGCCTCGTTCGCGGGCGATAGTGCTTCTTGCAGCTTCTTGTCGTTAATGTACATCTAACAAGTACCTGGTGTACTCTGAAGTATACTAACATTAAACCCGGTTATATATAATTAATTAATCATCTTCATATAGCAGTATCAATCAAATATTGTTGACTTCAATAAACTTTATACCTAACACATTTGCGCCGATACCGACACATTTACATGTATTTGTTGTAGAACGAAATTTGAGTCCATGTATCTTATAAACAAATCTGCAGATATTAATATGGGTTTTCCAACAGATCGCCCATCTTGTATAAATGAAGTAGCTTTCTGCAGTACAGCAGAAAGTTATGTGCACTTGTAAATAATTGTTCTTTTCTTTATTCTCTTTTATTACTTGTTCAGAACTTTTATTTGATTGTTTTACCCATCCGTGTGTATCCGTGTGTCATCAACAAAATCTTTAGGCTCACGTTTCTACAAACAAGCCAACTTGATCTGATTATAACGCATAGGAGGCCACGTTCATTTGACTCTCACTTTCAAAACCAAATCGTCGCCTTCATACGTCTTTTCGGTATGTATGTCTATTAGGATTACATGGGCAGTGAACCAGATTGACGAAAGGAGAAAAGTTAAAAAAAAACAACATTATTAAATGTTTTATTTTGATATATTTAAGAATTGGATCTAAAAATCTTCTGTAAAACAAATCAAGAATGAATTGGAAAAAAAAGAAAAAAAGTAACCCTGAACCGGGCTCGAACAACTGACCCCTGTAGTCCTGGAGTCCTGGAGTAAAAATTCTCCCATTTAGACCATTCGGCCAACCATGCTCATACAATGAGCGTTGTATTTTATACTTTATATAAGCAATCCTTGCAGTTTCACAAAAAATAACGACAACAACAGAACTCTCCAAATTGCCTGGTAGACAAACTCAGTAAAATTTTAATACAGAATATTGTGAAAATATGAACATGAACAACATTGTTCAAGTAATGTAACATACCAGTCGTGATATTTTAATAAATATAAACAAATAATTGTAAAAAAAATACGATATTTTATAACCTTTCTTTTTCGTGATATATAGCAATCTGGTTGACCGCCACGTTAAAGCCATAACAGCTTCACTCCACGAGATATTTAATTGGTTGAAAAACATAAACTTGCAAACCACAACCGAACGTGACCACTCAAGCGAAGTCACCAGAAACTGTTTGCGATATCTGCTTGGGGGAAAGTTAAGATTGTATTATAATGAGATTAATTTGCACTCAACCCCGTTTCCTTGAATTAAGACAAAGTTGTGTGTGTGTCAGTACCAACAACTTGTTTAAATCTATGTAAATTTATGAGCCTCGTTCTGGGAGATCTGGCCATAATGCGCGTGCGTACAGTGTGCAGTCCGTACAGGCTAATGAGGTACGACACTTTAATATAAAGAAGTTAAACACCAGCTGCTGGAGCACAATACAAAACAACATAAACACATATAAGAATAAAGCTGGGGTCACCGCGTTGGAACGGTCAATGAAAAGAATTGGCGGTTTAAACCGGTTTTAGAGCGTTCAACCTTACACTTGGCCCAGCAATATATATGATACATTTAAGTGTAAAAAAAATAACCTCATAGCAGTGTAACTCAAATTTAACAATAATAAAAGGGAATTAAAATGCTTTCAATTTAATTACCATTTAATTACTCAATGGTAGAAAAGATACCAGAGCAACAGAATTACAAAATTTTGAGGAACGATGAAATGCAACTACAAACAAGTGTCAACTATATTCCTTCTTTATATAGAAAGATTTAAGAATATAGCGTCATGAAGTTAATATTTTAGATAATCATCGCGCAAATACAAGAAGAAGCAGCAATAATGGGTGTAAAAGATCCATATTACATAGCTTAGTAGTTTGTGTGACTGCTAAAAAGTTAATCAAACAAGAAACGCCCGTCAGAGAGAAAAAACAATAAAAATTGAACGCTTTAAACCCAATGATCTATGCATGTAGATTAGACAGTGAAAGTATGTCGTATAAATCAATATAGAAGCGATGACGTCACAAAAATCAATGTAGCTAGGAACAGAGAAAGATTGTATGACGTAATTGATAAGTGAACAAAATCCAGGGGAAGTACTGTAACATAAAAAATAAAATATTAAAGGGGCTGTATTGTAAAATTGAATTACCAATACAACCAGCTTAGGTGATTAGATATTTAAGAATCAAACGTATAAAATGGTAATTCCATTAATGATTCCAAATTTTAAAAGACGAAATATAAAGTCATTCAAAAACCAACAAGCACGTGTTTTTAAGTACGTTAACATCATATCCTTTTGCTAAAAATGATTTTATTAAATTGAAAAGTTTAATATAAACATTTTCCTTAAAATATTTTAATTTGCGAACACGCTTCAAAACATCTCCATAAAATGATGGATGTGAAATTCCATTAGTTAAATGCCATTTTAAAGAAACATTATATTAAGAAATTAAATCACCATACTTTGAGTAAAATTTAGCGAATTTACTTCTAAGGTTATGATACAAAAAACCTTGTTTTAGCATTTTTTTCGTTAATATACGATTACGATCATTAAAATCTTTAATACATGAACATGCTCTGGCATAACGTACCAACTGCGAAATGTAAACACCATATGATGGACCTTTAGGGATGTTGCCATATAGGAACGGAAAATTCTCAATCATAAAGTTAAAGTCGTCCCGTTTGTTGAATAAACTGGTTTTAATCATATTATTATTCATAGTAAGATGTAAGTCTAAATACGCGGCGTCTGTAATGGATTGACACGATCTATTAAGCCTAAACTGGATTTTCAGTCAGAAGATACTTCTTTTAAATGAAAAAGACCTTACAAGCAGAACGTGTTGTCGATGATAATCCTGTAGGAACTGCACAGGCTTTTATGGGATGACACTTACGTGCATGTATTAAGACCAGTTTCCCCAGAACGAGACACGAACCTTGAACATGTTTAGGACTTATGCCTGTGGTTCCGCTGACGTCAAGCGTTGCCACTTCCAGTGGTCCGTCCGAGTATGGCGACCCATCGTCTACAAATATGCCTTCCGTACCTAGGACGTATACGCACACGGGCCTTTCGTGATCATGATCATCAGCACCAACATTATAAATAAGAATTAGCAGTTGTAAACATAATGTGTTGTTGTATTAAAAACTTGATGACAATTTAGTACAAGTAGACGAAAATTATATGTTTTACGATTATTTCGCATAATAAATGATTAAGTTAAATTATGTAATTCTACATATACTATAACAATGTTATGTAAGTTCAATTGCTGACCTGTGCTTAAAATAATGGATAAAAGTAAGGCAAATGCGTTCATGTTGTATAGTTAACTACACTATTATACAGATGATAACACTTTTGTTTCCTTTATAAACACCGTCTCGCGTGAAAACAATGATATAACGTATTAGATAACACCTTTATATTGCACAAAAGAGGTTACGCTACTGTGTTTGTAGTAAGAGATAAATGTAGAGTTTAATGATGCAATAAAAATTGTCAGTAATATTTTGTAATAATTTGTGTCATTCACCAATCGATCGTTTTACAGATAGCCACCTACGATAACAATACTTTTGTTTGTTGAATTCCGTGTCCAATCTTTCCCTCATCGAACATAATATCTAAACCATGATATTTATAATGGTTTAGAATTAAAGGTTTCAGAAACAAATGTTTTCTGGAATATCATAGATAAACGCTTTTGTTACTATTTACTAAACATAAAAACAATGTTGTACGATAAGTTTCTTGAAAATGCGATATTTCAAATGTCGAGTGTGTCAATTATTTTAAACCAGCATAAACACAATTGTGTAGAGGTTGGCTGTCTGCCATTTTAACAGTTAAAAAATCTACGCAATTGTGTTTCAGTTCAGTGTTAGATCCGTAATGAAGGGAAGTTCATATTATCTTTAATATCACGAATATGTATTTTTTCTTAAAACGTCTCAAAATCGTATTGATGTCCACAAATTATTGGCTTCTATTCATGTGTGTGTGCCACCATCAATGCATTCTGATAGTAACGTGTTATTCTCCTATTCGAAAAATACCTATGCTATGACAGTAGATTTATCGAAAAAAACTTGTTGATACAGCGAACAGAAAAAATATGTGAAATCTATTAAACTGTTTACATCTACCCACATTTACTTCAAGCGAATTGATCATTGTGTTTCTGTTCAGTATTTAAGTCCGATTAACAGATAATTATTACTTTGATTGCATCATTATAAACAGAGATTGTAAGACCTTTTTTCGCTCATGGTTTATTCAACATAAACAATACAGAGTCACTAATTACAGCGATCATGTTAATACATTTGTGACGTCACAAAAAGCGAAATGACGTTACTTTAACGTCAACAACCTGACAATCAAATATGTTCATAACACTTGTTAGTATCAACAAGTCCAGTCACTTTTGCTAACCAGCACCTTGGTAGGAATCTTCGTTTTGTTTGTGAAATAATCTATGACGTCATGACTGCTATGCCGCCTTGAACAGTCTGTCTGTACTGATCCAGCCGCGTGTTGTTGGTTGTCTTGCACAAGGGTGTTATGCGACGTCCTGTAATAGAACAACATGTTTTGGTCCACGTTCTTTTCGATTATCTTAACGAAAATGTATTTCAGTTCAAACCGAAATTGAAGATGGAATATGAACACAAATTACTTTATTGGATGCTTTTCTATGGTTTATATGGACTTATTAGTGGTATAAAAATGATAATTAATTCACTGAAACAGTGATATATAACCTTTATTCCAGCGAATTTTAGCAGTTCAACCTTTTTCAAGTTCAAATGATGGGCGGAAAAACATTTAATATTAAGGACATATGTTGGTTTTTGTGAGATTATCGAGTTTTATTGACTCGTAATCGTACAAATATAATAGTTTTACTCGTAACTGCATCATTAGTTAATATGTTATTTATTCTTATCACTAGTGAATGTTTTAATATTGTGGTCAGCATAATGGTCATTTGGAGCACACTCTGCTAAGTTTCATTTGAGTTCGGTTTTTTTACTTGGACATACATGATAACGTATGTCGGATGCATACCTTACCACGCAACAGGTTCCAGGAAGTCGCAATGTCCAAACTCCTTAAAAATATATCGTTTTATTATATATGACAAGCTTCGACAAAACACGTATCTTAGTCCATCCGCGCTTTCGGGTCAGAAGCTACCCTGTCCGCTAATAAGACAACGGAAATTGCGTCATTTTTAATGTCAACAGGCAAGCCCCTGAATAAACTGCGCGACTTATAATATTTTAAGTCGGAATAATATTTTAGACGTTTTGATAATTCCTTAACAGCAAGTCTGTAATTATTGACGGAAAAAGTGGAATTAAATTAATCCAAAACTTCCGTTTATGCCCGCCCTTGTCTTTCACTTGAAATACGCTTCACATTATATCATATGTTGGCGATGTGATAACAGCACATCCACAAAGATAGAGGACATGAAACAGTGTAAGCCTTATTACCATACCAAGCAAAATCAAGCATCAACAAGCACATCAATAATATCAATAACAACGGCGATTAAATACTCAACGCTACTTGTACAGCGACCCTGGGACATTTCCACACATTTTAAAACTGTATGTAGGCGTATCTGTGCACGTTGCAATACGGGAGACCATCATCTGAGAGCTGGGTACCAAACAGAAGGGAGGGCACTGTGAAGTTCATGAGTTTTGTCCCGTGGACCAGCTGGATGTATGATTCCATGAAGGCGCTTGCCTTAAAATGCAGACGTGTATTATAGAGTTATGTACATGAAACATGGGTCTTGCAGACTTTACTGATGCTTTTCGTTTGTCAAAAATGAGGCTCGCCCGGAAAAACTGGTCTAATGCTTGTTGTCCTAGATTGGCACGTGAAGTCCTACTTTGTTGAGAATTTTGCTAATAGACTTCCTACTAACAAAAAATTTCATTAAAGCCAAAGTGTCGTCCCTGATATAAATCTATATATATATATTCAAATATCTGGACCTACCTCCTAACATACCAATTTAATGCAAAACGCATTACCCATGTGGTAAGTAATAATAAATCTAATCCTTACTTGACAATTTGTCGTTTAAGTTTGTTTAAATTCGATGTCACATATTTATGTCACACATACCAATTTTGCATCACTAAAACTTCCAATGCTATGTCTTCAATCAAATAATCTTTTTGTAATGCTTTTCTCTATTATTCAATGCAACTTCTATTTCTAAAACTTCTAATGTAATTTGTAAATTCCTGACACATAATGGGATGTTGTCGTTTAACTTTAAATAGAAAAGTATGCATTTCTAGAACACACAACGCAAAATTCACTCATTTCTTACATAAATTGTTATTATGCATTGCAATTTTTATTTTTTACAGCTTATCATTGAATCTTACTTGAAATGGAAACTCTAACATTTCTAAAACTAGTGATTCAATCTTCAAATAAAATCTTTTTAATGTGTACAACAAATGACTGAAATCTTACTTTAAATGGAAACGTGCTTTTCCAACATTTTCAATGCGGTGTCTAAACCAGCTGCGTGACAAGCTAGCCCCGTAAAGTCCCAGCGTGGGATACCGGAAGTCTTGTTGGCTAGGTACTTATGCAGCTGAAAAGGACCGATATTAGCTTAGCCTTGTTCTGGGAAGATTGTATTACGTTTTTGTTGTTCATGGATCTGTGTTCATTGTCACTCTCCCCTTAATTTGTAAACGACAAACAAATCTTTTTTTCTTACATGAACGACAATATGTGTGAGCCTCGCTCTAAGAATACTGGGCTTAATGCATGTGCATAAAATATCGTCCACGATTAGAGTGTGCAGTCCGTACAGGCTTATTAGAGATGACAATATCCGCTTTTATTGTTTTCATCGTATAAAGGAAATCTCTTCTAAGTGAAAATCCAGTTTAGGAGGCAAGTTGTATCCTGTTTTATCATCTGCGGACATCACAGCTTTATCTAGAATGACTTGGCACATATGCATTAGGCCCCTATTTCCCAAAGCGGGCTTATTTTTAATGTTGAAAAGGACCGCATTTATAAATATGGTTTTTCTTCGTCATCTTGACACAATGATTTGAGTGGTGTTTATAAATCAATGGAAAAGTGACAGTGAAGACATATGTTTGTAAAAAAAAACTACAACAAAAGTAAACGATTTGTATTCTATATACGGATCATAGTGATGTTTTTACGTATTGGCCGTTTATTAAAATAAGCGAATTTGTGTCTGATTACATACATTCCATTAATACATGTTAAGTAATTAAAAATGTGACCAATGTAACTGCATACTCATGTATGTATCGCATTTATCAAGTTTATTATTATTTTTTAGCAGTCACATAAACAATCAAGCTATATAATATGGATCATTTACACCCATAATTGCTGCTTCTTCCTGTATTTGCACGATGATGATCTGAAATATAAACTTTATGGTGCTATATTCTTAAATCTTTTTCTAAAAAGAAGGAATGTAGTTGACACTTGTTCGTAATTTCATTTCATCGTTCCTCAAAAAGTTGTAACTCTGTTGCTCTGGTGTCTTTCCTACCATTTAGTAATTAAATGAATGGTAATTAAAATGAATGCCTTTTAATTCTCTTTTATTATTGTTTGCTTTTAGTTGCAATGCTATGAGGTTACATTTTATTTACACTTATATGTATCATGAATATTGCTTAGCCAAGTGTGAGGTTGAGCGCTCTAAAGCCGGTTAAAACCCCAAATGCTTTGCATTGACAGTTCCAAGGCGGTGACTCCAGCTTTATTCTTATATGTGTTAATGTTGTTTTGTATTGTGCTGTTTTGTACTGTTTTGGCAATTGTTCACTTGCCTTAAATAAAGGACCAACTAATTGTAAATAATGAAAATGCAATACTGCTCCAGCAGCTGGAGTTTCATTTCTTTAAATTGTAATATATTAGACAATACACCAATATGTCTAAAGTTAATGACCAAATGTTAAATATTATTGACATCATTATTCTCCAATTAATGGAACCTTAAACATTTAGTTCCTCAAAATATACGTTCAAATCCTTTCCTTAAGCGGCCGATACAGGATAACCATCGTCTGTCCCGAGCACGAATAACCCGTGCTTTGCCACTTTCGACAGCACGATGCTATAGGCTTCAGCAGGCACGTATGCACTCAGACCTCCGATTAAATATATCGCAGTGAATTCGCGGGTCCGAGTGGGAAATACACTATAATACAAAGTACAAGTGGCGACTTGTTTTGGTGTCAGGATGTGGTAACGGTCTGGTAAACCAGGCACATCAGAAACTCTGAAAACTGTGTCGTAAAATTGAAAAAACACGAGGAAATATATCGATGTTAGCAATTAAATAGTAAAACAAAATGATATCCCATTTGTAAGAGCAAGAGACATATGCCGATGAACTCGTTTATGTGTTATGTACTTGCTTTAATTCTTATAAAGTTTTCACGTTTCTAGTTTTAACTGATTTGTATAAATGACCGACTAACATGCAATATATTCGGGTTATTCATTTCACAGGTTATGAAATACATTGAATAAACATCGTTCTGGTAAATATGCAAATAAATTAATGACGTTCAAACAAGTTTGGCCCTTACAATACTTTAAAATGTGAACTTTCCTTTGACATGTTTAGGACTGGCGTCAGTAGTGACTTCAATGGTAAGCTCTGCTGATGACAATTCCCCATCATCATAAGGGATACCTTTGTCAACGTAAATGACACCACCTTCAAACAATAAATAACATTTATTAAAAATATGTTGATTTAATTATGTCTCTAGTCCATACAATAAAAAACAGTTGCGATATGGTTTATAATGCATTTTTTTAAAATTAACGTTTAATACCTTACAATTATAAGATTGAATATGCCCCGTCACTGAGAACTTGGATATGCAATTAAAACAATTTGTGCCTTCATCAAAGCAGGCTACCATATTCATAATGCTGAGTTAGCCACATTGATATATGCTTTAAACATACCTTTGGTAACTGCTAACGGGAAACACACATATAATATTCCTTGTACGAACATTATTGGACCGACAGTTTATCGCGATATGTCGCGGCCTGGTGCAGATTGAAATATTTGGAGTGTTTATTAAAGCAGTTTTGTTTGCAAATGTATCTAGTCATCGCACTTCCCGGGGTCAACTGTCGGTGTTTTATTTCGTAACCATGAATGGGTCAGTGACAATGGACCGTACAGGCGTATGGAAATTCGATGAATAATGACTCTACATTAACTTAAACATTGATATTTGTCTTTAGTCTTATAATAGAAATAGTCATGGGGTAGATTGCATATCGTGTTATTTGGGCGTCGCCAACCCGAACACGTTTGCAATATGTATTATTTGCTAACTAAGTCACTGTTTTAAAAGGTGTGCTTTAAATGCTTTATCCCACTCGTTCCTTGTCCAGGGCGTTTCCTTATGAAGTCATTTGGGGAAGAACATTTACTTGAACCAATCTCTGGGACAGTCATCAATCAATAAAATTTACTTGAACCAATCTCTGGGACAGTCATCAATCAATAAAATTTACTTGAACCAATCTCTGGGACAGTCATCAATCAATAAAATTTACTTGAACCAATCTCTGGGACAGTCATCAATAAATGATGTTTCTGAAAGTTTTTAATTTAAATGCAAGTGATAACACGTTTGCCATGAATCGCTTGCAGGATGCAGAACAAAATGAGTTGTTTTTAAATTATTTACAATATAATCAACAAATCGGTTTAGACGGGCAATGAGCCTGCCGCATTGAATACATATATATACCCGCCTAGTTTTGAAGCTACAATATACGGGAAAGATCGACCGATTTGTTTGTTTTTGTTAGCCTTTACAATTTTTAGCTTGAGGTGGCATTCTTGAGCATTAAAGCAATACTAAAATCTTTTTGTAAAAAAACATGTTATTCCACAAAAGAATCCTTGACTTGTTGTGGCTTGTATGCAAAGGAAGATTCGATGATCTTGCGAATACATTCTTTCAACCACGCTTAAGATATGCGAACACCTTGATAATGTTGAGCGATTAGACGTTTTATGCACGTGGGCCTTGCGACCGCATTGCGTTTTACGTATCATTCGAACAACCTCTTGCGTCGCGTTGAAAATTAACACGCGTGCGTAAATCTTGAGGTAACCGCGCGAAAACCGCACGATGGCCAACGTACATTTCTAATTTTCATCCAAAACATGTGTTTGTCTTTCGACCATAAACCTGTGGAACTGGTCGGCGGTCTGCGTCAAACGCAGTGGGTTGTGGGCATTGCTTTACCAGATATGCTTATGTTCAAACAAACGCCATGTAAACTTTAAGCCGTTACAGGCGGTGCATACATATCTAATTGCAATCGCGCTGTAAATACAGCATGAATAATTACATGTTCAGAATAGCAATGCAATACAAATCAAATGCCCGTTACACAGTTTGCCCAATACGGCACCTGGGAATACTGATATTAACCATCATGGGATCATATTGCAAATAACACTTATGTTAAGATCGCTAATTGGTACTTGTATTTTGCATTTTTACACGCGTAGCTGATCTTGCTTTCTAAAACACATTTCTGCGATTATTTGCTAAATTATTTTTATATGTATGCTATTGTAACTACGACGCTGCGTTCAGTATATTTAGAAATAAGTATGTGCGACTATGACACATACCAACGTGTAATAAAACTGCCGAATGATTAATAGATTTGAGTTTCATCAACGTTTTGTTCAGAAAACGCAGCATAATAATGTACCTAGGTGTTGTTATATTGATAATATTCAGAATGATTTGATATTAAATAACGAAGTATTAATTGCTTGTTAATGTGTACTTAAACATAGTACAAACATGTTTATATCTCTAAGGGCACATAAATAGTCACGCGGGTGCGATACTTATATTAAAGTATAAACCCTTCTAAATTTAGAAGGATATTTGAGAACTAAAATAGAGCTCTAGAATAGACAGCCATATGCCTAGTTTAAATGTTTAATTGTAGATTTGATATAGATTTACAGTTTATGCTTATATGTTCTAATGAAATAATTGTATTAAAGGCAACGATTTGTGTGTGAAATTTCCAACATAAAACCGATTCTCACATTTTTCTGCGAAGCAATGGCAGTACCCATTCGACGATTTTTTTTTTAACTTTTAACAATTGTATTCGTTTTCTAAGTTACACGTGCTTTTTACATGCTTTAATTTGACTTCAGGGTATCAAGTACGAACGGGTGAAAAAAACACACAAATAATTATAGCAAACTGCGATTAGTTGCTTTTATTCAGTATAAATCGAGTACATACTTGTCCAATGTATTATCTAAAATATTAAGCACTCGCTTTAATACGAAGTGTATAAATATTTTCTTCATATTCGTCATTAATATGTTTGTACTGTCCTATTGTTTTGTGCAAAGAGCGATATCCCGTGTGCCAAGTACAGTGCCCTTATGCCTAAGTGGCTGTTCTTCGTATTTTTTATAAGTGTCTTTGTTGTGGCGAAATTCATACGATACATATCATGTTTATAAATAAATTGAATGTACGTTAGTTCACCATACGACCAATTGAAAGACCGTTTTGGCTATCGAACTATTTAATTTAGAATATCCAGGACTATTGTATATTACCAGCATGATTTCTGTAATACAGACATATACCTAGACGCAAATTGTTAGTTATCTTTTCAGCACATTATTTATTTCCTTATCAAAGGAACACAGTCCACATATAATAATTGTCGATTAAAAAAAAAAGTTGTTGCTGCTGCAAAATAAATGCCAACTTCAAACATGAACAACAATTTTTGTCAATAATTGACATAAACGCATGGACGTAAAACACTTCTGCTCCAATGTTCCTTATAACTCAAAGAATGTCTAAACGCCAACCCTAAATCATCAAGTACCTCAAATATTTGTGGAACAATAATGAGGTATAATCATCAGCATTAAAACAACAGAATTTCTGAATAGCTAGGAATACACTCAGTAGAACTAATTAGTACTCGAGAATCACTCTCAATATAAATAACGGGTACTTGAAATTTTCTTTGACATTTTCAGAAGAGGTTTCCGTTTTATGTTAAGAAGCATGCTCAGGCCGCCCACATAATAAACAACCTAAAACTCACCCGCGCCCTGTGAAAAGAATATTTCAATGGAAGAAACATAAAGCTTTGTTCTGGGAAAACTGGGTTTAATGCTTGTGCGTAAAGTGTCATTCCAGATTAGCCTGTGCAGTCCGCTTTAAATATCATTTTCATTTAAAGGAAGTCTCTTCCTTACCAAAATCCAGATAATTCGGAAAGTATCGTTCCTAATCAGCTTTTATGGCCTCTACAGGCTAACCTGGGACGACACTGTACGTACATGCTTTTAGCTAAGTTGATCCAGAACGAGGCTTCATTCAAAGCAACCGATGATTCCAGCGTTTTGACCGGAATACAGTCATTAGTGTACAGTTCTGTCAGAATCTGTGGGTTCAGGTATCCAACCGAAAAAATCACCATCTCCGAGTGAACAGTGGGAGAAAATTGATACCGTTTAGTTTAAACCTAGTTATTGGCATAACACACGCGCCAGTATTGAATACACGTTTTTATAAAACTATTAAAACATGATTTAGTTCATCTCCTTGTAGAAAGTATGTAGAAAGTATGTATACATCTGTTTGTATAAATGAGCCTCATTCTCGGAAGATTAGGCTTAATGCAGCTCAATTGGTCGTCGGTTAACGTACTACTTAAAACAAACTGATGTACTATAAAGTATACTAACATTAACCCCGGTTATAATCAATTAATTAATCATCTTTATAAGCATCATCAATCAAATATTGTTGCCTTGAATAAACTTTATACCTTACAAGTTTGCACCGATACCGACACATTTACTTGTACTTGCTGCAGAACGAAAATTGTGTCTATGCGTATTTTGAATTAATCTACACTGATAGTGTCTTCCCAACAGCGCGCACATCTTGCATACATGAAGTAGTTTTGTACAGCAGATTATTTGTATTTGACAACAACTGAACATTTGTTTATTCTTTGGTACTACTTGTTCAGAACTGTTAATTGGATGTTTTACTCATCCGTGTTTTATCTTAACACTGTCATTAAAACATTTAATATGCCACGTGCATACGACCTTTCAATAACCAATCGTGGCCTTCATAAGTCGTTGGTATGTTTGTCTGTTATGATAGCCAAACAACTTCACATATTGAGACAATTGACTGGTTAAACAAATAGCCAACCGGCTTTACATAACGAGCTATTTAATTTATTGAAAAACATACACTTGCAAACCACAACTAAACGTGACCACTTAAGCGAAAGCATCAGAACCTAACTGCGACAACTATTTAGGGGGAACGTTAAGATTTTATTTTAAGGATATTAAGTGGCACTCGACCCCGTGCAATTCTATTAAGGCAAAGTTTAGTGGGAATGTGTCTGTCAGTACCAAAATTGAGTTAATTACAAAAGCTTTCTTACATGTATAAGCCTCGTTCTGCGAGAACTGGCCTTAATGCGTGTGCGTAAACTGTGCAGTCCATTCAGGCTTCTCAGGTACAACACTTTAATCATTAACTGGATTTACGGTTAGAAGAGGCTTCCTTTAAACAAAAATACAATACAAGCAGAAAGTGTTGTCCCTGATAATTCTGTGCTAACTGCACAGGCTAATATGAGACGACACTTAACGCACATGTATTAAGCCATGTTTCCACAGAACAAGTCACGTACCTTGAACATGTTAAAGACTTATGTCTGTTGTTACAGTGATGTCCAGCTTTGTCACTTCTCGTGGTCCGTCCATGGTCGATAAATATCCCTTCCGTACCTAGGATGCATACGAACATGATCCCTTCGTGATCATGATCATCAGCATCAGTACCAAAATTATACATAAGTATTATATGTGGTACACGTAATGTGTTGTTTATTAAAAACTTGATGACAACTTATCAACTTTGCGGGCATTAAAACAACATAGTTTATGAATAGTTAGGAATAAACACCGCGGGCGCCAGTCTAAAGCACATGGCATAAATTAGCGTCAAGTTGTTTCCTGTGGCTGCAGGTTTTTACAAGACAATGGTTGTATTGTTCATTCGCACTGGAGAATCGTTAACTCATATCTGTTTACACCCCTTAAGAAGTCATACGACCAACTTTCACAGTTGTAATCTACATGCATAGGTCATTTGGGTTTTTAGCGTTCAATTTTTATTTTATTTTCTCTCTGACTGTCGTTTCTTGTTTGTTTTTTGTTTGTTATTTTGTTTTTTTGTTTTTTGCAGTCACATAAACAACCAAGCATTGTAATATGGAACTTTTACACCCATTATTGCTGCTTCTTCCTGTATTTGCGCGATGATGATCTGAACTATAAACTTTATGATGCTATATTCCTAATTCTATCAAGAAGGAATGTAGTTGACACTTGTTCGTATTTTCATTTCATCATTCCTTAAAAAGGTGTAGCTCTGTTGCTCTGGTCTCTTTCCTACCATTGAGTAATTAAATGGTTGTTAAATTGAATGCGTTTTAATTCCCATTTATTATTGTTTAATTTAAGGTTACAATGCTATGCGGTTACATTTTATTTACACTTAAATGCATCATGAACATTGCTGGGCCAAGTGTGAGGTTGAGCGCTCTAAAACCGGTTTAAACCCCCAATGCATGCTTTGCATTGACCGTTCCAAGGCGGTAACCCCAGCTTTATTCATTTATGTGTTTTGTATGATGTTTTGTATTGTGCTGTTTTGTGCTGTTTCTTTGCTGTTTTGGGCAATTGGTCACTTGCCTTTCCAAATAAAGGACCAACTAATTGTGTATAATGAAAATTCAATACTGCTCCAGCAGCTGGAGTTTCACTTCTTTATATTGTTTAATAATTAAATCGCCTTATAAATTATCAAGATAATTTATAGAATTTTACATATACTATTACAACGACATATGTTACGAAGGTAATGTTGCTTACATATGCCTAAAATAATGGCGAAAAATATGGCAAATCCGTGCATGTTGTATAGTTTACAACACTATCATACAGATGTTGACAACACCTTGGTAGTAATATCGGTTGTGTTTGTGACAAAATCAAGAACAACGTATTATGTCCACTTCCTTTTCGATCATCTTAACGAAAATATATTTCAGTTAAAACCGCACTTTAAGTCGGAATATGAACACAGCAAACTTTATTGAATGCTTTAATGTGATTCATATCGAAATATAAGCGGTATAAGCGTGATAATTAACACACTAAAACAGTGAAATATAAATGTTTTATTCCAGCGACATTCACCAGTTCAAGCTTTTTTTCAGTCCAAACGATCGGTGGAAAAAAATATTAAATGGAAATAACATATGTTGTTTTTTGTTAGATTATCGAGTTTTATTCACTCGTGATCGTAAAAATGTAGTATTTTTACTCGTAACTTCATCACTCGTGGAAATTATTATTTTTTCTGATCACTCGTGAATGTTGTTCTATTGTGATCAGCATAATGGTCATTTGGAACACATTCTGCAAATTGTAATTTGATTTCAGTTTCTTTGGCTTGGACATCAATTAGATCGTATGTTGGCTGCATACGTTCCCATGCAATAGTGTCAAGGAAGTCGCAATGTCCGAAATACTAAAAAAATATCGTTTCATTAAATATGATCAGCGTTTTGGGAAAATGCATCTTATTCCATCCGCGCTGTCGTGTCCGGAGCTACCCTGTCTGCTATTGAGACCACGGAATATTGCTTTACTTTATTTTCAACAGAGAAGCCCCTGAATAGACTGTGCGAATTAAACTATTTTAAGTCTGAAGAATGTTTTGGAAAATTTGATTATTCTTTAACAGCAAATCTGTAATATTTTAAGGAAATATTTGAATTAAATTACTGAAAAACTTCCGTTAATGCACGGCCTAGTGTTTGACTTGAAATACGTTTCACATGATAT
The DNA here is from genome assembly GCF_020536995.1 of Dreissena polymorpha. Classification (NCBI taxonomy): domain Eukaryota; kingdom Metazoa; phylum Mollusca; class Bivalvia; order Myida; family Dreissenidae; genus Dreissena; species Dreissena polymorpha. The sequence goes on from NC_068363.1 coordinate 31,731,284, forward strand.
CATAAGTTAGCGATGTGATAACAACAAAACATCCAAGATAGAGGACATTAGTCAGTGTAAAGCTTAATACCACACAATGCACCAGCAAGCATATAAACAATATAAATAACCACTGCGATTAAACACTCACCGCTACTTCCAAAGCAACCATTGGAAATGTCCATTCATTATAAAACTGTATGCAGTCGTATCCGCGCACGTTGCAGTGTGGCAGACCATCCTCTGAGAGCTGGGTACCATACATGAGGGAGGGCACTGTGTAGTTCATTGGTTGTGTCCCGTTGAAAAGCTGTCTGTGCGGTTCCATGAAGGCGCAGACGCGTATTATAAAGTAGTGTACATGAACACATATATATATATCAGGCTTTTTTTATGCACTGTGTGTTACATATATGGTTCGCCCGGGAAAATCGTTCTTAATGCGTGTCGTTTCAGATTAGCCTGTGCAGTCACCCAAGTTTGGAATTTTGCTAAAAGACTTTCTTTTAAAGAAATATTCCATAAAACCAAAAGTGTCGTCCATTATATTAAAATGGGACGACACTTTACGTTCGTGCATTAAGCCCGGTTTTCCAGGACGCTGCTCTTATGGACATTTTCGGGTGGTTATTCCATAATTGCGAGCATCAACTAATTCAACATCTCTTTATGTTTATTGATTTGCAAAAAAACAAACACCATGTACGCTTTCTCATATATCTACCACCTAACGTTAGCAATGTAATGCAAAATTCAATACCCGTATGGTTAGTAATATATCTAACCCTGACTAGACAATTTTCCGTTTCTTAAACTTCCAATACGATGCCACAGTTCATATCACAAATAAACATTTTGCATAACTAAAACTATCAATGCTATGTCTTCAATCAAAATCTCATATTGTATTACTTTTACATTGTTATTATGAATTGAAATTTTGGATTTGTATAACTTATCATTAAATCTTACTATAAATAGAAACTGTGCTCTTCTTAAATAACTTAGTCATGCTGTTAATGAAAACGTATTAATTTCTACAACAAATGACTGAAATCTTACTTTATATGCATTTCTTGCAGTTTCAGGGCGATGTCACAACCAGCTGAGTGGCAGGCGAGCCCCGTGAAGTCCCATCATGGAATACCGGAAGTTCTGTTTACAAGGTACTTCTGCAGCTGAAAAGGACCGACATAAGTTTAGCCTCGTTCTGAAAGGACTTTATTATATTTGTGTTGTTCATAGATCTGTGTCCATTGCCACTCTCATATAAATTTGTTAACGACAAACACATCTTTATTCTTAGATGAACGACAACATTTATGAGCCTCGCTCAGGGAATACTGGGCTTAATGCATTTGCGTAAAATATCGTCTCATATTAGAGTGTGCAGTCTGGGCTTAATGCATGTGCGTAAAATATCGTCTCAGATTAGAGTGTGCAGTCTAGGCTTAATGCATGTGCGTAAAATATCGTCTCAGATTAGAGTGTGCAGTCTAGGCTTAATGCATGTGCGTAAAATATCGTCTCAGATTTGAGTGTGCAGTCTGGGCTTAATGCATGTGCGTAAAATATCGTCTCAGATTAGAGTGTGCAGTCTGTGCTTAATGCATGTGTGTAAAATATCGTTTCAGATTAGAGTGTGCAGCCTGGGCTTAATGCATGTGCGTAAAATATCGTCTCAGATTAGAGTGTGCAGCCTGGGCTTAATGCATGTGCGTAAAATATCGTCTCAGATTAGAGTGTGCAGTCTGGGCTTAATGCATGTGCGTAAAATATCGTCTCAGATTAGAGTGTGCAGTCTGGGCTTAATGCATGTGCGTAAAATATCGTCTAAGATTAGAGTGTGCAGTCCGCGCAGGCTAATCAGGGATGATAATGTCCGCTTGCTTTTTTTATTTTTTATCGTTTAAAGTATGTCTCTTCTTATTGAACATCCAGTTTAGGAGGAAAGTTTAATCATTGATTATCATGTGCGGACTGCACCGACTTTTTTAGGATGACAATTGGCGAAAGGCATGAGGGGCTTATTTTTAATGCTCAATGTTGAAAAGGGACGCATTCGTTAATGTTGTATTTCTTCTTCATCTCAAAACAAAGGTTTGAGTGGCGTTTAAAATCAATGGAAAAGTGACAAAGAAGACAGATGTATGCCAAAAAAAACAACAAACAACAAAAGTATTCGGATTTAATTTTTTATAGGATCGTAGTGATATTTTTTACTTATTGGTTCCTTTATGAAAATAAGCGAAACTGTGTCTGACTACATATATTCAATTAATACATGATAAGTACATTGTGACCAATTTAAAAGCATACCAATAAATATATAGCGCATTTAAAATTTATTGTAATTTATAAGGAAATAAACCAATATGTGTAAACTTAATGACCAAAAGTTAAACTTTTATTTCACAGCATTATTCTCTAATTAATTGAACCTTACGAAATGTAATTCCTTGAAATATACGTAAAAATCCTCTCCTCCAGCGTCCAATTCCAATAGAGGATAACCATAGTCTATCCCGAGCACGAAGAACCCGTGCTTTGCCTATTTCTACAGCACGATGCTACAGGCTTCAGCAGGCACGTACGCAATCAGACCTCCGATGAATGGAAATTCCCCTGGTCCGAGTGGGAAGCACACTATAATACAATGTACAAGTGGCGACTTGTTTTGTTGTTAGGAGTACACTATAATACATAGTACAAGTGGCAACTTGTTTTGTTGTAAGGAGTACTATATAATACAAAGCAGAAGTGGCGACGTCTTTTGTTGTCAAGATGGGAAGAACACTATGATACAAAGTACAAGTGGCGACTTGTTTTGTTTTCAGGATGCGGCAATGGTCTGGTAAACTAGGCACATCGGAAACGCTAAAGGCTGAGTCTAAAGAATAGTAAAGCACGAGAAAATATATCGAAGTTAGCAATTCAATAGTTAAACAAAATGATATCACATTTGCTAGAGACAGACAAATATGAAGATGTACTCGTTAATGATTTATACATTTGACTGTATTCTAATTAAACGTTTTTGTTTGTAGTTTTAACTTATTTTTATAAATGCCCGATTAAACTTCAATATATTCGGGCATTTCATTTTACAGGTAATGAAATACATTGAACGAACATCATTCTGCGAAATATACAAATGGGTTAATAACGTTCCTACAAGTTTGGCTCGTATACTACTCTAAAATGATACCTTTTTTGTTTTTTTTATTCAATATAATACATACAATGTATACATGTATATGATCATACAACATAGTGATTGTACAAAGCAATACAGTTCAGACATGTTATACAAGATATGCTAATATATATATAAAAAATTAGAGAGAAAAGAAAAAACAACAGAGGAATAGTTATGAAAATGATGAGTTGTATAAAGTCGGAAGAAAGCATATTGGACTTGTGTGTTTTGTTGTATATTCATAATGATCTTGTATGATTGAAAAATTAAAATAAAAAAATAAACAAAACTATTTTAGAAAGATAAACTAACATAAGAGTGAAATGTATATAACTGAACAAAACATTATGAGAATTTAATCCGATTCCATTTTTGTTCAAAGATTTGTAATGTGTCGTTACTGAGGGCTATTTCTTTCTCAATCTGGATTTTTAGTTTAAGACTATGGACAAAACAATTAAAATTTGGTACTTGTTTTTTGTACTTCATGTTAAAGATAAAATATTTCATCAATATAAGAATAAAATTCACTATATTATTATAGTCTATTGATTTCAATGAGTTAATTCCGAAACTTACATTTAAGAAAGATAGTTTGACGTTTAGTTGCTGTTGTTCAAGAAAAGATATTAATTGATTCCAAATAGGCTGGATGTGTTTGCACTCCCAAAAAAAGATGTTCTATAGTTTCAATGTTTTCACCGCAGAAGTCACACAGATTTGTGTTAGATAATTTGCATTTAAAGAGGTATTTATTTGTAGCTATAATTCTATGGATGTATTTATATTGAAAATTTCTTAGTGTGCTTTCAATAGTTGCTTTATATGGCATGGTAAATATGTGTTTCCAATTAAGTTCATGTTCTCCGAAAAGGACTTGCCATTTATTTTGGATTTTGGAGTGTTCTGTAGGGTTTTTAATTTGTAGTGTGTAAAATATGTTATTTGTTTTGTTTTTTCTTCCAAGTATGTTTTCTACGAATGTTGTTTGAGTGCATGGTGTATTATTTGTATTGATTTCAGATTGAATATGTATGGGTATTCTTTTGGTTAGTGTGTAGTACTTCATAAAATTATTTGAAGGTATTCCGTATATGTAGCATATATCATCAAACAAGTAGAAATCTTTAATTCTGTAGTCATATAATTGGTCGACATATTTAATGCTTCGTTCAAACCAATCTTTATAGAAAAACGTCTTATTGTTTGAAGTTATGTCTTTATTGTTCCATAAAATTGTTTTACTGTTGGTTTTGGTTTCTATGTTATGAGTGACATCACTCCATGCTGATAGAACATCAGCTATAAATATGTTTTCCTTTGCAATTTCATGTAAGATAGTATTGCTGATGTTACATTCAAAGAGTAAGGAGTCACCATATTTTTTTAGGATTTTCTGGTAGAATAATTTCCATTTACTCGTATTGGTATTATCTAGGTATCTTTTAACCCAGCTGCATTTTATTGCATTCAAGAATGAGTCAATGTTCGTTAATTGGATACCTCCATTTTCTACAGATTGAATTAATTGAGTTCGTTTTATTTTATCAGGCTTACCGTCCCATATGAAATTAAATATTGCTGATTTTATATCGTTAATAATATTATTTGGTGGATTTGGGAGAACTGTGAATACATAAATTAATTTAGGAAGTGCAAACGTTTTCAATACTGTGTTTTTTCCGATCAGTGTAAGTTTACGGTGATGCCATGATTTTAAGCAGTTTTTAAAATTCTGTAATTTAGGTAGTATGTTTTTAAGAACTGTATCCTTTTCATTATTTGTGAAAGTAATTCCTAACGTTGTGGCTTCATCGGATGTCCAATTAAATTTCATTTGTTTTTTATATAGGACATTACTTTGTTTTAATTTACCTACTCGTAGCACAGTACATTTACTTTTGTTTAGTTTAAGACCCGATGTCATTCCGTAAATGGTAAGTGACTCTATTAGGTTATGGAAAGAATCGTAATTGCCGTTTAAGAAGTAAGTTGCATCGTCAGCAAATAGGGACTGTTTGATATCTTCATCAGGTTCTAGTGATATGCCTTTTATGTGTTTATTTGATTGGATGTGATATGATAGATACTCGATGCAAATAATAAATAGCGATAATGAGAGTGGACATCCTTGTCGAACCCCTCGTTCGATGTTAAAACTGTTTGAAATGATAACTTACCTTTGACATGTTTAGGACTGGCGTCAGTAGTGACTTCAATGGAAAGCTTTGCTGATGACAATTTCCCATCATCATAAGGGATACCTTTGTCAACATAGTTGACACCACCTTCAAATTGATAAAAAAAAACATTCAATTTAAAAAATGTTTATCAAATGAAGTATCTAGTCCATACAATAAAAAACAAATCCAATATGGTTTATAATGTATTGTTTGATAGCGTTGAATACTTAATAATTATTATATTGGATATTCGCCGCCAACGACATCACGGATAAGCAATTAAAACAATGTTTGCATTCATGAAAGCCGGCTACCATATTCATATTGATGAGTTGGCTACATTGATACTTGCTTTAAAAATACCTTTGGTAAATGCTAAAAGGTAACACACAGCTAATGTTCCTTGTACGAACATTATTTGACTGACTGTTTATCGCGATCTGTCGCGACCTGGTGCAGATTGAATAATTTGGATTGTTTATTAATGCAGTTTTGTTTGTAAACTTATCTAGTTATCGCACATCCCGGAATTAATTGACGGTGTTCTATTTCGTGACTATGTATGGGTCAGTTACAGTGGGCCGTACAGGGTTACGGTAGTTCATTGATTAATGTCTCTACCTTAACTTAAATATTGAGAGTTTTTTTATAAACATGTTTTTGTCTTGTAATAGATATAGTCATTGGGTAGATTTCATATCGTTTGGCCGCCTCCGAACCGAACACTTTTGCAATATGCATTATTTGCTCAATGTGTCACTGTTTGTTTTAATATATACCCGCCTAGTTTTGAAGCTACGAAATACGGGAAAGATCGACCGATGGTGTTAGCCATTTTTTGCAAGCCATTACAAGTTTGTTCTGAAGGTGGCATTCATGAGCATCGAAACGATACTAAATTCTTTTTGTAAAACAAAAAATACGCTATTCCACAAAAATAACCTTAAAACTGTGGCTTGTATGCATGGAAGATGCGATGATCGTGCGAATACATTCTTACATTGTTTTAAACGCGTCAGATGTGCGAACACATTCGGAATGTGCAGCAATCTCAGGATTCACGCTCGTAGGTCTTGCGATTCGCGTTGAAAATTAACAATCGTGCGTCAATCTTGAAGTGCCCGTGCAACAACCGCTCGATGCCTAAGCATACATTTTCCATCCAATTGATGCGTTTGTCTTTCAAACACAACCTCGTTGAACTGCTTTGCGGTCTGCGTCAGAATGTGAACAAGTTTAAATCGAAGCTGCTTATAATAAAAAATACGTCATTTAAACCTGAAGCCATGACTGGCGGTTTATGCATATCTAAGTACAATGGCGTTGTTAATACAGCATGAATATTTACACGTTTAGAATAGCACTGCAATATAAATCCAATGCCCATAACACAGTTTTCCAAATACGAGAACCTAGAAATATTGATAGAAACCAGAATGCCACTTTTTAAGATCGCTCATTGTTGTTTGTAATGCATGTTTGTTGACAAACATAGCAAATCTTGGTGATGGTGTGTTTGCTTTCTACAAAATATTAATGTGATTATTTGCTAAATTATTTACATGTGTATGCTATTTTAACTACGACGGTACTTTCAGTAATGGAGATCAGTTTGTTAAACCATGAATTTCTGTAAACGTTAAATTAAACTGCCGAATGTATAATGACATCAGTGATTTATTTGGAAATACATATATTGGTAATATTCCTATTCAATATTTAATATCGACATATTTATAGTATGTTAATGTGTACTTTAATTATGGCACACACACATACACGCACACACACACACACACATATATTATACATGTTAAATGTTCAACTGTAGATTTGAAATAGATTACAATATATGCGCATACGTTGAAAATAAAGCAAAGAATTGTATTTGAAATCTCCACAAGCAAACCTTAGGGCACATGTTTCTGCGATGCAACGGCAGTACCCATTTGACGATGCTATTTTAAAACTTTTAACATTTTGAAACATGAGGTATGTTGTATTTGTTGTCTAAGTCACAAATGATTGATTTTGTATCATTTAATATGTCATCTGAGTATGACGTGCGGAAGGGTAAAAAAAACAATTATAGCAAACATGTTGCGTTTAGTGTTTTTTTTCAGTATAAATCGTGCACATACTCGACCTATGTTGTTATCGTAACAATGAAACACTCGCTTCAATACGAGCTGTTTGAATTATTGTCTTGATATGCGTCATTAATGTGTTTGTACTGTCCTTTTGTTTGTGCAAAGAGGGATATCTTGTGTTCCAAGTACAGTGCCCTAATGACTAAGTGACTGTTCTTCGTTTTTTCTCTAAGTGTCTTTGTTAGGGCAACATCCATTTGATAAATTTCGTGTTTATTAACGTGATAGATTATATTATGACATTAACATTGATATGAACATTTCTGCAAGTGTGCAAACTTGAGTAGTTAAATAATTAATTTCAACACTGCAAAATAACGCGAATTACTACATGGAAGTTAAATTGTTCGCGGCTCTAATTATTGAATGTTCGTGAGTTTATCATACGACCAATTTACATACCTTTTAACTATCGAACTATTATAATATAATATCCATGACTATTATATTTTACGTTCTAAAGTACTACAATACTGGACGAAAATTAAAAGTACAATTTTCAGTTGATAATTTATTTCATCAAGAGAGGGACACAATCCAAATATTAAGTGTCGATTTAAAGACATGACGTTGCTTCTGCAAAATAAAGTCCAGGTTCAAACATAAAAAATAATTGTTGTCAAGCATTTACAATACATATGTTTGTAATATACTTCCTATCCGATTGTCCTAAGTGTTCTGATAAAGTTTTAATGCCAACTCGGTATCATCAAGTACCTCAAGTATTTGTGGGGAAATATTGATATATTATCTTAAGCATCAAAACAGCAGCATGTCGATAAATTCTAGATTACATTCAGTATAACTAATTGGTACTGGAGAACCACATTAAGGAGAAATAATTGGCACGTGAAATCGTCTTTGATATTTTCACAAGAGCTTTCCGTTTTATAATCAGAGGCATGTGTATTAAATGCGAGGCAGTTCACGCTAGAGGCACACGCGCATGGGAGTCAGATTTTAACAGCGTTTAATATAAGAGTTCATGAATAGAAAAATGTCGCTGCTTGTTTATTTTCTTGGAACGTTTGTTTTGCTTTTCCATGGCGGACAGTGTGAATTAACATGGGAAAAGGTGCTCTCTGCACGACTGGACGATATCGTCTTTGATATGAAGTTAAATGATATGTCAATGATGAAACAGGTTAAGGATCTCATGTCTATGATGACTGCGACCAATCAGCAGTTGGCCTCCTTTGAAAAGAGGCTCAGTGATGTGGCTAATTGCAGTCCGAAGTCGGTCGTTGTCGATGAGATATCCGTTAATATAGAGACTTACGTGAAAAAAGTCGCTGAGGCGGAGGTAGGGCGACGGATGCATCTGTTGAGAAGAGGTCTGGAGCAGGAAAAGGCGGCATCGATGACACGATTTGAATATCTCCGGAAGAATCAAGAGCAAATCCTTTTGCGGACAGCTCATATGGATAAGCGTTTGAATGTAACGCAAGTTAATGTATCAAATCTAGAACATGAGGTGATAGGTACGGTTTATAACACGAGTATCTTTTTGGAAGGGTCAAGGCGCTTGAAAATACGCAGGAAGCGATGAAAGGGACTGAGGACAACAAGAGAGCGTTGATCGCGCTCATTGAAAATGAAGTTAAGTCTACGAAGCGAAACACCAATACGCTCCAGTCTCAGGTTCAAACCCTCGTGACAACGCAACATGATCTTCAGACCAAGACAAGAACGATCGAAGCACAGGTCGATACGCTACGAACGGATATATCTCGGCTGAATGAAGACAAAACGGGAGCGCTGGTAGCGGTCATTTCAGAGGAAGTTAAGTCTACGCAGCGCAACTTTAACACACTCCAGTCAAAGGTTTAAACCCTTGAGGAAACGCAAGCGGATCTGCAGTCCAAGACAAAGACTATCAAAGCACATGTCGATACAACACGAGCGGATATATTTCGTCTGACGGAAGACAAAACGAGAGCGCTTGTAGCGGTCATTTCAGAGGAAGTTAAGTCCACGCAGCTTAACTTTCAAACACTCCAGTCTAAGGTTCAAACCCTTGAGGAAACACAAACGGATCTTCAGTCAAAGACACGGACTATCGAAGCAAAGGTCGATAGGACGAGAGCGGATGTAATGCGGCTTCAACGTATCACCGGTGAGGTTATTTTAAACATTGTGTTCACTGAACTGTATTTTCGTTAAAGCACTTTAGTATCATCCCTTCAACATAATTAATCAAATGCAAAAGAGAATGTGGACATCATTCATTGTAAAGCACTAATTTGTAAAGTTATAATATTTATATTATTAACACAAACACAAATTCATCTCAAACCGCAAGGCGCAGATGATTGATATTGGACATGCAACATCGTAATGTGGTCCTATTTACAAATTGTTTGACTCATACCCTTGTGGTCTTTTCCCTTAGGGATGTAACATGTTTTCTGTATTATTAGTTACACTGTTAGTTACTGATGGTGTATGTGATATACACCCTCATTATTTGCATACCATACTCGAGCAAATGAGAGAACTGAGGGTGTATATCCCATACACCATCAGTAACTAACAGTGTAACGATTATATCTCAACCGACTACTCCATTACTCGGAGAGTATGGACACTAATCGATGTGTGTGTGGAAAATAAACAAAGGGCACGTGACCGCTCTAAGCCAATCGGATAAGGACATGTTCTGGGAGATGAGATATATATAATTATCGGCCCATGGGCACATGCTTCATTTTGCCAACGACAATGAAAGACGTACCATCCGTAAAACTGCCCCATAGGTACACACCAAAATGAGTTATGATATGATTTGTCATCTTTTAAAGATAAATTATTAGGAACAAGTTATGTTGGAAATACTAAAGACAAAACTATGTTGTATTATCATTTAGGGTCGAAGGCATCAACTGCTCGTTGTCAGATATGCTTTAGTTTTGATTCAACAAAATCAACAAAATAACACCTACAGTTGGAAACGAGCTTATTATTCAAATCGTTGTACGGTCATATAATTGTTTAAGGCTATTGAATAACAGTTTTTTCTGAGTATGCTTTTCTGTTTTACGTTCGATCAATTTGTTAATAATGTTTACGCAACTAAGAATCAAGAATATTTAACCAATCTATCATGATATACTACGATATGTTTTCATGTTTAAGTTTTCAAATACGTATACATTTTGTACATATGTATTGTGAATATCGATAATTTATTATAAAATGTAATGTTTGCAATGACGAAACATTATGTATTCTGACTAATTTATTTCTTTGATTGCTTCTATTGTGTTATAATATTAGGTCGGCAGGTTCAGACATTTAAATTTCAGCCAACACCAACTAATTTTTAATATAAATTACTGTTAAAAGTGGACGGACAGTGGGGTTCATGGGCTGCATGGTCATTGTGTACCTCTCACTATAACCAGACACGGACTAGAGTCTGCGACAATCCAGCACCGCTAAATGGCGGGAGAGTTTGCCCCGGCCTAATGACGCAAACGCTAAAATGTTACACTTCTTCATGCAGAGGTAATAATTAACATCTTTTATCACGTGTGTATTAATCATTGAACTCATGGAAAAGTATTCATCTCATACTACAACAATTGCTATGGTAAATACAATGGCCAATGTTATAAAGACATAGGCTAATACGAATCAGGTATTGCTATATTTTGATATTACTATCAATAATATGATCATATTGCATATTGATAAAGTTCCAGAGAGCTGTCTTTTGCACATTTAAGAAATATGTTTTTAATAAAATATTTGTTTACGAACTTTTTTAGTTTTGTTGTTTTGAAAAGAGAAAGATTGCTCCGAGCTTCTTAGTAGAGGTGACGCAAAACAAAGCAATAATATGATCATATTGAAGAATTTTACGAATTTCTTTATATTTGTGTTGTTTTTTATCAGTGAAAGATTGCTCCGAGCTACTTAGCAGAGGTGACGCAAAGCAAAGTGGTGTATACACCATCACCACCCCGCTCTCTCACACGAAGATACTTGTCTACTGTGAGATGGAGATTGATGGCGGAGGCTGGACGGTAGTATCAGTTTAATTATAAATATAACATAACCATTCATTCGCTCAGAGCAAGATACAGAATCTACGATACTATCCGTCATTATTTTAAAGACAAAATCACATTTACATTTACTCACGCCCAGACAGAAATTGTAATTATACAGTTAGACTGATACAGAAAGATCGAGTAATTGTTTCATAAATACAATAATTTCGATTTACCGACGATCGTAATACTACAGTGGCTTTTTATCTTGTATATCGTTATGACATATTGTCATTTTCTCCCCGACCGAACGTGTGTGAAGTTAGCCAATTTAGCCTACTATATAACAAGTTTAGTACGAATGTTGAAATATACATCATTTTAAGACTAAAGTATATTAAATGGGCTGAAACATAAATCCTATTTCGCCTATTATGCAGCCTGTTGTGTATATTAAGCCTAATTACAAAATATACTTTTTCAAACAAGAGCTATTCCCCGGAAGCGACCTAGTCCATGCTTCTCTCCCGTCGACTGAATGTCAGGCTCACCTAGTTTAAGCCGGGACTTTTAATACGGGTCGGCGTCGCATACAGCATTATTAGCGCATTATGCGTCATATTTCTAGTGAGTGGGTATGAACCTTTAAGGGCCTCTTTCGGACAAACAATAGTTATCCCCCCAGAAGCATCCTACTGCAGGCTCACCTCCCGTCGACTGCCTGCAGGGCTCACCAAGTTTCGGCCAAGACATTTAATTAAGGTCGACGTAACATACAGCCTATTTAGCGCAGTATGCGTTGTTGGTCCAGTGAGAGCGTATGACAATTGAAAGGCCCCTTTCGGACAAACAACAATTATTCATTGGAAGCGACCTAGCGTTCGCTGACATCAGGTTAACTGCCTGTCGTGCTCATCTAGTTTCGGCCGTGACTTAAAATAAGGGTCGGAGTCAACTACAGCCTTTTTAGCGTATAACTGGTATGCGTCATTTTTCAGTGAATGAGTATGCACCTTCAAAGCTCCGTTTCAGACAAGCACGAGTTATCCAGCGGAACCGACCTAGTGCACGCTCACCTCCCGTCGACTGCCTGTCGAGCTCACCTAGTTTCGGCCTAAAGTTTTTATTAGGGTCGGAATCACATACAGCATTTTTAGCGAATTATGCGTCATTTTCCAGTGAGTGTGTATGAACCTTAAAAGGCTTCTTTCGGGCAAATAAGAGTTTTGCCCCGGAAGCGACGTAGTGCAATCTCACCTCCGGTCCAATTTCATACGGGCTCGCCTACTTATGGACGGGATATTTAATTAGGGTCTGAGTCACATACAGCTTATTTGGCGTCTAAGTGGTCTGCGTTATTTTCTAGTGAGTTGGTATGTACATTTTAGGCCCACGTTCGGACAAACACGAGTTATCCCCCGGAAGCGACCTAGTGCATGCTCAACTCCTGTCGATTGTCTGTCGATTCACTTAGTTTAGCTCGAGACTTTTAATGTCTGTCGGGCTTACCTAGTTACGGCCGATACTTTTAATTAGGGTCGGAGTAACATACAGCATATTAAGCGCATTATGAGTCATTTTCCAGTGAGTGCATGTGCACCTTTAAGCGCCCCTTTCGGACATACAACAGTTATCCCCCGGAAGCGACCTAGTGTGTGCTAACATTTTGCTAACTTTCTGTGGGGCTCAACTAGTTTCGACACGGAATTTTCATATTCAGCCTATTTAGCGTCTAAGTGGTATGCATCGTTTTCCAGTGAGTGTGTATGTATATTTTAGGCATACTTTCGGACAAACAAGCGACTTAGTGCACGTTTACCTCCTGTCGATTGTCTGTCGGGCTCACTTTGTTTCGGGCGGGTCTTTTAATTAGGGTAGGAGTAACATACGGCCTATTTAGCGCATAATGCGTCATTTTCCCTGTGCTTGGTATGCAGCTTTATGGGCCCCTCTGGACAAACACGAGTTATTTTGTTCAGTGAGTGAGTATGCGCCTTCAAGGTCCCCTTTCGGACAAACACGAGTTATTCCCCGGAAGCGATCTAGTGCGTTGCTGACATCCTGTCAATTTCCCGTCCTGCTCACCTAGTTTCGGCAGGGTCTTTTAATTAGGGTCGGAGTCACTAAGCGCCTTTCGTCAATATGTGGTTATCCTCCTTTATGAGTTTTTCTCGGACAAACAGGAGTTATCTCCCGGAAGCGACATAGTGCATGCTGACATTCCGTCATTCTGTCAGTTACCTGTCGGGCTCACCTAGTTTCGGCATTGACTTTTAATTAGTGTCGGAGTCACATACAGCATAATTTGCGTTTTACTGGTATGCGTCAATTTACAGTGAGTGGGTATGTATATATAAGGGTCCTTTTCGGACAAACACGAATTATCTCCCGGAAGCGACATAGTGCTTGCTGACATTATTTCAACTGCCTGTCGAGCTAACCTAGTTTCGGACAGGATATTTAATTAGGATCGGAGTCACTTACATCGTATTAAGCGCGTTATGCGTCATTTTTCCAGTGAGTGGGTATGCCCGTTTAAGGGCCCCTTTTGGATAAACGAGAGTTATGTCCCGAAAGCAACCTAGTGCATGCTGACATCCTGTCAACTGTATTTCGGACTCAACTAGTTTTGGCAGGGACTTTTAATTTGGTTCGGAGTCAAATACAGTCTAGTAAGCGCATTTTGCGTCATTTTTCGAGTGAGTTGCTATGCACCTTTAAGGGCCCCTTTCGGACAAACACGTGTTATCCCCAGCAAGTGACCTACTGCATGCTGTTATTCTGTCAACTGTCTGTCAGGCTCACTTAGCTTCGTTTGGGACTTTTACCTAGGGTCGGAGTCAAATACAGCCTATTTTGCGTTTAACTTTTAGGGTAATTTTTCACTGAATTGGTACGCACCTTTAAGGCACCATTTTGGTCAAACAAGAGTTATCCTACGGAAGCGTCCTAGTGCACGCTGATTTCCCTCGACTACTTGTCGGGCTGACCTTGTTTCGGCCCGGGGTTTCTATTGGGGTCGGCGTCAGGGGGGATGCGAACGCACATCATATGTTGAAAAGTATGCGCTATATGCACGGCGAATGGGTATGAATGTTTAACAGCAAATATCGGACAACAAATAGTTTTACCCCGGAAGCAACATATTGCAAGCAGATCTCAAGTCAGCTGCCTGTCGGGCTGACCTTGTCTTTTGCCGTGGTTTTTATTAGGATCGGCGTCAGGGGGACGTAAATACAGCATATTTAGCGTATTATGCGCTATATCCACCGCGATTTGGTATGTACATTTATGGGCCCATGTCGGATAAACATGAGTTAACTCCGTCGGCTCCCTATCGAACTGACATAATTTCTGTCCGGGGTTTTAATAAGGGATTTATTTCGTCAGGGGAATGTTCATACATGCAAGCATACCAATGTCAAATTTGTCCATGTTAAGTTTGATATAACAATAGTGAACCAAACGTGAATGCGTACCATGCGCATTGTCAAGATTCTAGATTCATGCTTTAAACATGTGCAATGTTAAATTCCCCTACACCAAACCTAATCTCTCCTTGTTCCCGATGTGACCTGGGTTATCAAAATAATAGGGCTATGGGATGCAAACTAATCATGAACTCTGGCATTTGTTAGCAAATACATGCCCAGTTGATAAACAACAGATCAGTGAATCGTTTATTTTACACCCAATGTTTCCAGAAATTTTAATCAAATCAACTCAGTGCCGTCGTAAGTTTCGAGCAGCGTGGACGCTCTGAAAGGTGCCCAAGGGGCAGATATTTGGATAACATATTTATAGGAACTGGGGTAAATATAACTTTTATAAATTTTATTACATTTTTAGTAAATTTTTGCACTGAAAACCTGCTAGCTTCTGAGATTTAAAACCAAGTAACATTTATTAAATATCAACTGAATTAATGTTTATGTTAATGTTTAAATGGTATTTGTATTTTTTTGTAAATACTGTAGTTATGCATGTGTACTTGCCATTTGCCTAGGTGTTAATAGATTTAGTGATTAAATGCTGGCTGTCTAAATGTAATAATGAATATAATGTGTACAAAACCATGCAATGTCAAGGTAAGGGATTATTTTCAATGAATAGATCCCAGTTTCCGGGTGGGTGCAGCAAACAGGTATCACCCAACGGGAAGTTCTGAGTGAGGCAGAGGCCACCACCAACGACGGTTTGGCAGAAAGCTGCCATATCTGAGAGAAAGGCGGTTTCGGCGACAAGGGCTGACCGGGACGCGCCACAACGAAGGTCGTGTTGGACATCGTCGGAGGACCAAGGGTCAGGCGAGGGTCATCTGTGCCGCAGTGGGCAAGACACGTTGGACGCCGCCAGAGGACCGAGGGTCATTTGTGCCGCGGTGGGTTGTACATATAGGGCGCCACCAAAGGGTCGAGGACCTAGAGTGAGAGTGGTATTATCTGTTGACAGATGTAACATTTTTAGTCAGCCAGTGACTTTATGATTGTTTTGTTTTTGATTATTTTTTTATTGGAACAATTTTATCTGATAGTGATTAGAATAAACTAACATGCATGCGGTTCCTACTAACATAAGTGTTTTAGAATAAAATGTAGCATATATTAAGACATCTATTAAATGAAGTATTTACAATTTCATCTGTCTCCATAATCATTTCCATGATCAAGGCTCGAACCGCTTGTCACTTATAAATCACTCCGTGAAACGCCTGCTTGCCTTCTGACTTCCGGACTCGTTTTTTGACGCGTTTTCTATTACCGTCGCCGTTTGCTAATGTAGCATCCTATTTAGCAAGTTTATGAAGTATAATGAAATATACATCTTATTTAGCGTTTACGCATATTAAGAGTCCTATGTAGTCTGTTTTGCAAGTTGATTAAATACTAGTAGGTCGAGAACATACATAATAGTTTGCCTTTTTAGCAGCCTATGAAGCGTATTTCTGTTGAAAAGATTCAGCACATATAGCATATTTAACATCCGATTTTAGATAGCAAGCATAATTAGAATGTTGAATTAGAAGGATTGAAACACAGCCAATGTATCAAGTTTATTAAAAAGATGACAGTATACCCACAGTATACAGTCTTTTTAGCACATGTTATGTATTTCGCATCGTATTTAGCAAGACTGAACATAAGTATAAAAATACAGCATATTTAGCCTTTATAGCGGCCTTTTATAAACAATTAAGCATAATAAGCATGTTAAATAAATATTATTAAACTACAGCCATTAAGCATGTTTAACAACTTTATTAAAACTTAGCTGTTTCAAGTTTTAACCTTTCGGCAGCCTATTTATCAATTATATAAAATACAATACATTATACAGCATATTTGACAAATAAGTCGTGATATTTTAATCAATATAAACTAATAATTGTAAAATAATATGGTATTTTAGAGCTTTTCTTTTTTCGTCAATCGCGGGTGACGGTTCCTTGAATAGTTGCGGATATATTAATTAGCTAACACTATAAACATGTATTGCCAAAAGAGATTATGTTTTTTTAATAAGCACAGTTAAAGTTACTATTTTGTTAAATAAGTTAAGTTAAAATCACGAACTTTATTTAAGGCTTTATATTCTTATATTATTTTCAAGATGATAATTCAATAAGAAGTTTTAATAAAGAAATAATAAAGTTAAATCAAAAAGACGTACTCAAAGCTGAACTTGTAAACAAACCGATAACTCGGTCTAGAATATTGCAAATTGTCTGTTCCATATTGCTCCAGATACACATATTTTATTAATGTCTTATGTGTAAGTTTATATATCTTTTGTAAAGAAAAAGCTTATTAAATATTAGAACTTAAATGCGCGTGTTTTTAGTTCTATTGCGAGTTGTCATAAATGCATGTATATTGGAATACAGGCTGAAACACGCGTGATCAAGCCAGAAAACAGAGTGGGGTGGGAGATATAACTCGAGAACTCCCGAAGTTTTCCATCGATATTACCATTCTATTTGGTTAATAGATCTTTGGACACATCTGGAGCAGCAAAATGATCGTGTTGTTGTTAATGTTTATTGATAAAAATAATATGAATAAGACAGGGCGGCAGAAAGAGCAGCAGGGTATATCCTTAAGATGCATACCCTCTCACTGGCAAAATAACGCATAATGCGCTTAATAGGCTGTATATGACTCAGACTCGAACTAAAAGTCCCGGCTGAAACTAGGTGAGCCCGACAGGCAGTCAATCGACGGGAAGTGAGTGTTCACTAGAGCGTTGTTTGTCCGAAAGGGGGCATTAACGCTGCATACCCAGAAACTAGCAAAATGACGTATAGCAATAATACGCTTGATACGCTGGATGTTACTCCAACCCTAATTAAAAATCCAAGCCAAAGCTAGGTGCGCCCGATAAGCAGTCGACGGGAAGTGAGCGTTCACTAGATCGCTTCCGGGGGATAACTCTAGTTTGTTCGAAAGGTTCATACCCACTCACTGAAAAACGACGCATACCAGTAAAACGCAAAATAGGCTGTATTTGACTCCGACCCTAATTAAACGTCCCGGTTTAAACTAGGTAAGCAGGACAGGAAGTTGACAGGATATCAGCATGCACAAAGTCGCTTTCGGGTAATAACTCTTGTTTGTCCGAAAGGGGACCTTAAACGTGCATACCCACTCACTGGAAAAAATACGAATAATGAGCTAAATAGGCTGTATGTGAGTCCGACCCTAATTAAATCTCCCAATCGAAACTCGGTGAACCCACCAGGCAAACGACGGGAGGGTAGCGTGCACTAGGCCTCTTCCGGAGAAAAACTCTTGTTTTTAACAGTATACTTCGCCATACGGCTAAATATACTTAACTGGTTGCTAAATAGGATTTATGTTTCATCAATATACTTATTAAGGAGGATAAATGGTACTTTTTTGTGTTGATTTCAACATTCGCACTTAACTTGCAAAATAGGCTAAATAGGCTAAATTGGCTAACTTCACACGCGTCCCGACCGAACCACTTTTTATCACAATAACAAAAATTGTATTAAAGATAATACTTTTTGTAAAAAATAGCGTTTCGAGAAATCTTGCATGTTTAACCTAAAATATTAACCTTTGTTATCATACACCGAGTGTGGGGGCTTTGAATATAAAACAGTCAAAATAGTCGACGCTAGAAATCAAGATTCAAACAGGAGTGGACATAAAAGGGTTATTTTTGTGTAGCCATCATTAATACATGCAGACATCATTTTTATAATTGCATGCATTATTCATCCCGCAATCGGAGCGTAATACAATCTGCTTATTATCAAACTGCTGTCTGGACTTGCGGTTTGCGCGTATTTACACCCGAGGGGCGGTCATTACTACGCAACATACTGACATACCGAACTGATAAATACCGGTGCGCAAACGATATATACATCTATTTTTGTTTTGACATGTCGGCATGTTGGCGACCTTTATAAGCGCAAACGATCAAAAATGAAATAGTTAATAAGAGAGCCATCCTTCTTCTACACAATGTAAACGTCTTAATTTCAAAACATATAAATTAATGTTCATTAGCCCATTATTGGGCGTGTTTGAGCCTTGATTGTTATAAAGTACAACGATAAAAGACATTTAGTTTTTGTTGTTCTTACGTATAAGATTGTTGGCACAAACCGTAAGCATGAGATATCACGAAAGGACTACATATATCTGTATTTCGCATTGGCGAAATAAGGATAGTGACACAAAATCGAACACTATAACTGCTCGTGTAATTAACCTCTATATTGACCATAATCACCATGTGATTTTCTGCTTCTTGCGATTTTCGAACTCTTTGGATTTTGAGACATATGTTAAATGTTGGGACATTTTGACCTAATCTCGCATTTGCACATGATTAAAAGTATATTTCCTTCTTCGGATAAAATTGATTAATTAAATCGCTACACTTGATAAATTTATCTCTCTTAATTTTAGTTTATCGAACACTTAGTATTTTATCTTAACAATTTGCTATGTTTTGTTTATTTATAAACCCATTTTAAGATGAATGAGGGTGGATTCACAAGTTTCGGTCCATTAGTCTCTCAGACGTATTTTGGTGTCTCGCTATACTCGAAAAGTGTTGCTTCTTTATTGATGTATTGTTTCCTATATTGACACGCGTGTGATCTTATGCACATCCATATTTTAAGTATGTTAGAACACAGGGGATTTATGGGCTCACAAAAGTGAAATAGTTGAGCTCGTGTCTCGTGCTTAACTCAAAATATGTATTGCTTTAAAAACTAATAAAGCATATATAAACTTAAAAACCAGAATGTTTACGTATACACATGCATGTATTTAGGTTAGTTATTTTTGTGTTAAAACTACAGTGCATTAGTTTCTAAATACGATGTATCGTTTAAGTGATTACACACGTATTATTGCTATCAACATTTTACGGCGATGTTCATAAACATGATTGCAAATGTTAATATGAAATATATACATAACGCATATAGATAATCACAACATTTGTACACTCTTTCTTATCAAAATAATATATTGTAATTATACATACATCTACGTGCTTACTGGGTTTTGTTATTAATTTGTTTAATCTTTGCAAATGTTGTATTTACAATTTGGTGTACAGGAAGGAGATACTTTGATCAACCCAATATAATTATACGTACTAATATACGCTTTGTATTTTTCTTAAACGATTCTATTCTGTTTTAACAACGATGAAGTTTCAATTTAGTAAACGATTACCTTACGTATCTAGAGATTTAAAAAACTGTCATCGGTTGAATTTCGCACTCAGGCGAAAAAGGCATACTGTACTAGAATCGATGTTACTGTTTCATTGTCGTAATAAGAAGAGTCAATATTGAATTGCATACTTGTGTTTACAGTTTGTGTTGGCATTAAGATTAGTATTTAATTTTTAATTAAGACTGCAAAATAACGTATGCTATTTAACTCAGTTTTATAAAACACATTTATCCCACTTTTACAGCGAATTCGGTTGATTAAAGCCCCGTTGATTAAATATCATTTATAATCAACGGCAGGAAATGACGTCAATATTTCGACGAAATGACGTCATAAATCCAGCGAAATTATCCAGTCAAACTAATTTTGTTTAAACAATAAGGTTTACAAAATAAAAAGTGGGATAAATAGAATAATATATTAGATTAGGCTCGTGCTTTTTGTTTTCTAAGCCTCGCATGATAAACCTGATCTATAATCAACACTAACCTATTATTCTCTATATATACTAGTTATTTACCGTTGGACTGATACACTGAACTATGGATGACGATATTTATCTTTCACTTGTTTTTCTCACAGGTGGTAAGCGTGTGGCTATGATATTAATTAGTGAAAACATCATTTTGAATGATAAATAATCATATTATAACGAAAAATTAACTTTTCTGAAAAAAAATATTTCACTATCAAATATATATATAACAAGGTATGCAACTCAAAATCACCCCAAAACGGGGTGCATCGCTTTGAACAGCCATATCTTCATCAATTGTGCAGCGATTTTCACGATCTTGGTCTTATTCAACGCAGAAATGAATTTCCTTTCTGGAAATGTATATGTCTTGCAATATTTTTACAAATGCTGGGTCAACATTTAAGAAATAACACGATACACAACACGCATGACCCAGTTGACAGTGATCATGCTGTCTTTAAGACTGAAATCTTCACGGAGTAAAGGGCAACTTCCCTACAAAGTTCATGTAGTTCGATACCATAATTCAATAAAACGTATGAAAAAACATTATTACCGTTCTTGTCGTTACATTCTGCATCAAGACTAACTGTCCAGCGCCGTTTGAAACCTTTGTTTACATACATTTCAACTAACTGAAATTTTAAACATACGAGTGATTTCATTGGTCCAATGCGGAGGTGTGTCTTTACAACTGGAGATTTCATTCATAAAGAATACATGATCACTGTCAACTGGGTCATGCGTGTTGTGTATCGTGTTATTTCTTAAAAGTTGACCCAGCATTTGTAAAAATATTGCAAGACATATACATTTCCAGAAAGGAAATTCATTTCTGCGTTGAATAAGACCGAGATCGTGAAAATCGCTGCACAATTGATGAAGATATGGCTGTTCAAAGCGATGCACCCCGTTTTGGGGTGATTTTGAGTTGCATACCTTGTTATATATATATTTGATAGTGAAATATTTTTTTTCAGAAAAGTTAATTTTTCGTTATAATATGATTATTTATCATTCAAAATGATGTTTTCACTAATTAATATCATAGCCACACGCTTACCACCTGTGGTTTTTCTGACATCGTGCTTTGGATAACATCTGATCCTTTAATGTTAACTGTAATTAAATCGATGTATATTCTCTTCTAGCGTAGGTTTATTTGAAGTGTGATCCTATGATGTTAACTATTATTTACAATCGATTGCTTTATTAAACTATTCTGGCACACGTTGAGCTTTGGATGACATTAAACCGGTCTTGAATCACCGAGGCTATGATGTGTATGAACTCTTAGGTGTTGAGTTCAGTATGTTGCATTGATGTATTTGTCCTTTGTCAATGTATGACATTTGGTAAGCTGCCTAAAATCAAGTACGTTCTTGTAATGATAATAATGATCTCCTGCTAATGCAGATGATGATTCTCTTAACATAATACTAAAATGGTGGCCCTTTTAGCAAAATAGGGATATTAAGCATTGCCTTTGTCGTACTTATGTGCGTTCCAAAGCTTGCATTTTAAACGTTGTTTGACTCAAAAATGGATATCGCTCAAACTTTCAAAGTTAAATGACCTTAATGTGCAAATGATCGTTAAGAAAGGGAATTCGGATGCGACGAGTTTTAGCAGAATTATGGTCTTTTGTATGTGTTTCACTCTATAACATATAGTCTCTTGAAGGGTGTGTGTTTAACTAGTCTTTAACAACTGGGCGTATCTCGCTCACTATTTCACAGGTGGATAACAGTAATGAGCGGATGGCTGTAAATATAGGAACTTCGTTTGCAACGAAGTTTGTCATAATGATGGTTCTGTGCCTGTTTTCTACTATAGTATACATATTCCTATTGTTTCCAACTCTTCTTTTAACTTCACGATTGATATCGCTATAACTCTCAAAGGTGAATATCGTGTGTGTGTAGACAAAGAGTAATTGCGGCTGCAACGAAATCTTGCGGTTTTACTCGAGTATAGGTGTTACAGTATTTAATGTGCAAATATATAGTATAACACAACATATATATGCATATCTGGGTATGTTGTTAAACTGATTTTGATATAATAGTATAGCCCCGTTTTATGCCTAACATGAAATTGTTTATCATGCTGTGTAATCCGTTTCTTAAATGTTTTGCACGTTCAGTCATAAAAATGTACAGCTATATTCAAGAGCATGTGCGTGTGCTCACTTGGATATGTTTTTCTCGCAACAAGTTAGATGTTCAGACAATGTTGGGGCATCAGTGTGCTTATATCTAGTAATTGTTAACACGCTTGTTAAAAAGCCATATACTCAGTATATTACAATTGTTGAATTAATGTGCGGTTGTACGTTTTATGTACGTGTGTTAGGATTTTTACGTCATGAAAATAATCACTAGTATTGACCATTGCAAGACGGCGTCTCGCGCGTAAAAAGCGTATCTCTAGTAAACAGTCAATGTCAATCTAAAATTTTGCTAGTTTCACACCTAGAGTTCAAACATATAATAAGAGCATACTACAGAAGGGAAATTGTACACTTTTGACAACAGCTTTTTCGGACGGCAATTTAAATATTTGCTATCCATTTATAAACTAACTTTCCACATATGTTCACCGTGAATTGCGTGGCAGACCTGTCTCTCTAGCTCAAATATATAAGTAATATTTTGAGGTTAAAAGTCTCATTTTGGCATGATAGAGTTTATGGACAGTAAATTATCATCCATCATGCTTTCAAAGTCATACTTATGGGAAAATTAAAACACCGCCTTCCTGTCTTTAACTTCATCGTATATCAAGTAATTTGTTTCGAGTATGTCATCGTATAGCTCAATATCCACTGCTTATGTGAGTGCGTGCGTTATTACAATAAAATATGATACTCATCAATTGACACAATATTTCGAAATCCGGCAATCAAAATATTCAAATTATTGTATTTTAATTATTGATTATTAAACCAATAATGATATTGTTTAGCTTTAAGTATTCAATGGCATGCACTTAAAGAACCCATTAATGGCTAGTGGACTCTCCCATCCTTCTAAATTGGATCAATTTATTTCCAAAATAAGGGATGTCTAGTATATTTATTTCTATATTTAGAATAGTTCTTACAGAAATTCATTGAAGCAAACAGCACAGACCCTGATGAGACGCCTTATCATGCGGCTTCTCATCTGGGTCTACGCTGTTTGCCAAGATCTTTTTTCTAGACGTTAGGCATAAATGGGTTAATACTCAATATAAAACGAATATTTCGCAGAATACTTAAATAAAGTTAACCCATTAACAATCAGTGTTCATAATAGCAATAGCCACAATTTCAACGCTAGATTTGGTATGGTAACATAGATTTAACGCGATTTTTTTATACCACATTTATATAACGCCCTTTTCATACTCGAGATGTGCGTTCAAAGGCGCTTTACATTTTGTCCCTGATCACTGGGTCATAGGTCGTCCGTTAACATCTTGGCACAGAATGCAGCAACGGCACATTGGCTTTTTTTCTCACAGGTACCCATTTATACACCTGGGTGGGAAGGAGCAGATTTGGGATAAATTTCTTGCTCAAGGAAATTCCAGTGGTCAGGGCGGTATTCGAACCCGGGACCTCTCGATCCCCAAGCCAGCGTCCTTCCATAAGACCACTGATCCCACAAGATAAACAATGGTTGTTTTTATTTGTTGTGGCACAATATATTCCATAGTAATTTCCCGCAACGATATATATTCATACGACACACGAACACTAATATGGCTATTAAAGATGTGTTGAATAAATGTCTCACCAAAAATAAAAAATGATATTTTGTTGATTGTTAAATTTATGTTTCCAGACCACATCTACCGTTGGAATTTGACTATTGCTACAAGGAACATTTCTTAATGTGTTAACTGTGTGTGTTTTTTTTTCGAAATACTGTACTTAATATTCGTTGATTTTGAGTGTTTATGGGCTTTTAAATAACACTTTCTTTCAAGTTCAGCTCCTTTTGGAAAAAAAGACTAGTAATGAATCAATATTTTTCAAGCGACCAAACTCTATGCTAGAAGTGTCAAAATATTGTGATCATGGTGAAGTACTGTAATCCACGGGCATTAGTTGAACTAAAAGATATGCCAGTAAGGCGATTATAAACACGGACATTAAACGATGTTTAAACTATTTAACACTAGACTATTCGACGACGTAACAATCTGTACAAAAGAGAAAGAGGAAATAAGAAATTGTTTTAAGTAATATTGCGTTAACGAAAAAAGAACACATGAAGAAAAAAAACATATACATATTGAGCATGTAATCGCTTTCATTATTCTATAATGAAGGGAGTGTTAATAGTAATCTGCTGTGTGCATTTTTATGTACCATTCTATTTTAGTATATGGCTTTTATTTCCTGATATTGGTCTGTTGTAGGTCTTTCAAAAGCGGTTTAATGGCAGTGAGGATTTTTATCGGAAATTCAGTGACTATGAAAACGGTTTTGGATCTGTCTACGCGGAACACTGGCTGGGTATTAGGTTATACTACTATCTGTTATCATAAACATTTCACAAAAATATTTCTCAAATGCATGTTTTTCTATTTTTTTCATTTTTTTTATTATTCAACCACAGTTTATTTCAGGAATGAGCGATATAATTAAGTTTCATGAATAATATTTTTTCTCTGCATATACAATAAACAATGGACAAACAGAAGTTCAATTAGTAAGATTTGGTATAAATACTTATCCTATCAATAAGTTGCAACTTATTTTCTTCAATTTCAGGTCTTAAATACATTTACGAGATTACATCTAGCGGTTCCTACCAACTCCGTGTGGACATTGTACGTTCGAACGGAAGCAAGGGATACGATGTGTACGAGGGCTTTAGTCTTCAGCCTGGAACGAACTACACACTGAACGTTGGGTCGCGTATACGGTCAAATGGTCGTAAGTGATTTAATCGTTGAGTTTATTCTTGTTTCAATGACTTTGTCTAACCCAACATTTTACCTACTTAATATCCAATCATATGTCTTTCAAGATGCAAAGAATGAATACTTGTGCATAGTTACATTTGAATGAGCAACTTTAAATTAAATACTTGACTTATATTCAAGAAGGAGAATTTCAGCTGGTATAATTGCTGTATTGACGTACGTCATAAATGAAGCACTTTAAATTAGCAATGTGATTCTCGTTCTCGACAATCCGTCTGATAAAGATTTATTTTTTAACCAAGTCGTTTTAACATTGTTTAATTTCGCAATAATTTTATTCCCTACGCCTCGTCCGATTATATGATTAAGCAAAATGTGACATATATATGTTGCACACATAGTGCCCGTCCTTCTAAACGAATCACGAAACATGTCTGGTCAATCGTAATGAGAAACACAATACAAAATAGATATAAACATATCAATCGGTTTAGACATTAAAACCGTAATGTAACAAGATACTTCCTTTATTTACTACAGAACTTAATTTAAAATGGTAGATTGTATATTTAAATAAGACAATTAAATGGTATAATAAGATGTGTACAGTTTTATTAGGTAGTAAAGTGTTATTATTCAAATTGGTTTATATCTTAAAGAAAACCGAATATTGTTTGTAAACACTATGGTTTCTTAATACACACGTGTTTCACATGTATATCAATCCGATTATCTGAACATAAATTAAATCATACCTAGATTATATCACACATTTTTATGTTTTTTTTAATTAAGCGCGCTCGATAGCAAATACACGGTTAAACAGATACTTCTTTAATTAAATCAACTATATACAATTACGCTACACTTTGCAACAGTTACAAATTAGATTCACATAATTATATGTTTGATATATTTACAATTTTGTCTTTTTGTTTTATCTTACAGTTTTCAACACATACCACTCATTTACTGATGGAAGCCCTAAAGGGAAACCGGTCGGAAATGCCTTCAGTACGTATGATCATGACGTTGACCGGCATTTGCGGAACAACTGTGCAGCAGACTTGAAAGGGAGCTGGTGGTACAATTACTGCTATACTTACATCAATCTGAATGGACTTTACCAACCAGGACAATACGGTTCGACGTTCATGAAGTATGACTCTGACTACGGTCTTGCTGCTAGCACCATGATGTTTAAAAGTGTGTCATAACAATGCATCATATTAAAATTGTGTGTATTAGTCTTTTGCACCACCTAATACACCTCAATACGACCACACGTTGTGCGCAATGATCTTACTGTCACAAACTATATGATGCAATGTCTCTTAAGTTTATATTTTAAATAAAGACAATATGTAGTTGATACTCGTTTTGGTTTGCAGTTATAATGAACTGTTGTAATGGTTCTTGTGTTATGATCTTTATATAACCGTTTAGCAGTTAAATAGTTACGAAATGCTAATGCATTCTCCTTTATTGCTTATCAATTTTAAATATGATGCTATGAGGTTAATACTTATGTTGAATTCAATATGAAATGAATGCTTCTCGATCAAGTGTGAAGTTTGAAGCTCCTTAACACCGGTTTAAACCCTCGGTGTTTTTGTATTGACCGTTCCAAGGCGGTGACCCCGGAGTTGTTCATGGTATTTTGTGCTGCTGCAATGATATGCGTATTTTGTCTTGTATATTTGTTTTGTATCTCACTGTTTTGCAACTGATTCCTCGCCATATATATACAACATTGTATAATATAAGATTTCTCTATAATGTCTGAGCAGCTGTAGTTTAATTCTATGTGTATGACACCTGGCAATAAAGTTATTAACACGCTATGATACCAATTTGTGCTATTTTCAATATGGCAACATCTCGGCTTTTATGACACTGACTGCTACATATTGCTTCATGATTAGAACATAAGAATACGGTTGTACGTGCGTTGTAAGGATCAATGAAATATTGAAAGGTACATTTGTAGATTCCGAAAATCCAGATTAAACTTAAATTATCGTCCCTGAGTATCATGTGCAATAAGCCCCATTTTCAAAGAGCGACACTCATATCATATCAACTTTTCCCTGCTGTTGCATAACACAATCAATGTTTACGTTCACACCAACTTTCTTTTAAACGTTCATGTACTGCTTCTTGTTTTTTACGGACAGTTGTATGCTAATTATAACAACCTACGATATTTCAGAATTCAGAAGTTACCTCTATCATGTGAACATGTGTTGAGATTAATACACATAATGACTTTCTTATGTATTAAATACATATTTAGAGGCGTTTTATTACTGAACGTGTCTAAAGAAACACAATACTCCTTCATACCTAAACTGTCGTCGGACGGAAGATGCCGGCGGCGCCATGACTGGCCGTCTCCGCCGTGAATTTGTCGACGATTATGGTAACGTGGCTGCCCGATGTTCCTCTAGGATGCACACGGTGGTCGAGAGGCCATCGGCACCCGCCACTAAAACTATGATATATTGTACATAACCGGAAGCGATTTCGTTTGCGGGCACTATTACCGGAAATGTACGCCCCATGCAGTAAAACACATTAATTAGCTTAACACGTGGACTCTGAAATGCACGCGCTGTATACATACATAGTACCATACAACGTTACAACAATTAATACATTTAAACGTTGCATCATACATAGCATAAGATACGTATATACAATACGATATATAAGTGCATTAAACAAATACTCTTCGCATTGTTTCTCTTAATTTACCGTGTGATGAAACACATTTTGAAATTCTAATATAATACAGTATAAGTCGTGAACAGATCCCAAAACAATAGCGTTAGTTCAGTGCTTTTTAACTTGTGTGTACGAATAAACCAACTCTGATCAACTGTACAATCACAGAGCAAGGTGCCTGATATTGAGTTATTTATAAATATCGCATAGACTTATCAATATCGGCCTCGCTCTGATAAAACGGGACTTATTCAATGTGCAAGTTTCGTTTTATATAAGCCTGTTGACTCTGCACGGACTAATCACGCACGGAAAAGTCCACTTGTATGGTATTTTGCGTTAAAATGAAGTCTCTTCGTAGCGAATATCCAGTTAATGCAGACTCCACAAGCTAATTTGGAACAACACTTACGCATGCGCATTAAGCCCCGTTTTCCAAGAGCGCGGCTTGTATACATTTATACCAGAGACTCTGTGAACGCTTTTTATACCAGCAGACTGAGATTTATGAAGAAGGCGAATAACTTTGTACGCTTTAACAGTGACATTGTTTTCATTCATACATCCTGGTTTTGCGTCCCTTCAATTACGAACAATGTCAAATGATAAACTTATTCAGGGCTAGGTTAAGCCTCTCACATTATTCAGTAAGCATTGCATTGATGTTTGCTTAACACATTTCCCCACAATCACAAGGAAGTACACATAAGAGCCATGATTGAAAACAATGAGCGTTTATTTATTGACGCGAGTTCATTGTCAGCTTTATACCAATGCATGTACATATATTTCAGGCGAAAAACAATCACGTTTCAATAGCTGTAAACTGGCACAAACAAGATCCAATAACCTCTTAGCATTGTCCTTGTTAACCCCGCTCGCCATGTCGTAAACATTTTATCATAATCGTATGAATCAGTGTCTATTAAACCATAATACTCAATAATATAATAAATAACTACATTTTAGTCTACGACATAGCATCCAGCACACATCCGTTTCCTATCTTTTTAAGCACCTCTTCAGTTAAGTTTTGATTATTTACCTAAAAGGGAGATAACTATTCGTTTAAGATTAAAAAAAAACTCCCAACGGTTCCCTCCCTTAAAGTTTAAATGTAAAATAAAGTCTAACATATGCATAAGAAATCGTAAAAAAATTGAAAATAATTGTCAACCCTCGCGCATAGATTTTACTGGACCAGCATACCTCTATTAAACCCCTGCCGTTATACCCGACCACGTGATGATAGCCGAGGAACAAACATGTTCCCGTTGTTATTATTTCGTTTTTAATTTAAGTTATTAGTTTTTCATTATGAACCTAAACGTATATACAATTTTAATATAAAAGAAAATTATATTACTTTTTCATAATTTAATACTTATACAAACAGATCCGTCCAGATTGAAGGATTTGTTTGAGATGCATATATTATATGTGAGAATATGGAACGACAACTCTGCGTGGACATTCAGGAGTTGTGGTTTGTAAGATATCTGATTTAACGAAAATCACACAGAACTTCGAAATGGTTTCAATCGGTTCAATTATGTACGTATGTAAGCATTTTGATGAGGAAAATAAAACGTCTGGTGACGTAAAAGCTCGCACATATTCCCTGAATGATCTGCCGGTTTTCGTTTACGCAAGGCGAGTTGCTTGTCTTGCAGAAATGTGAAATCGGGCACGCTGAAGTCGAATGTTTTGAAGCAATGAAATTGGGTACACGAATATTATG
Organism: Dreissena polymorpha; assembly: GCF_020536995.1. Classification (NCBI taxonomy): domain Eukaryota; kingdom Metazoa; phylum Mollusca; class Bivalvia; order Myida; family Dreissenidae; genus Dreissena; species Dreissena polymorpha. The sequence continues at coordinate 31,761,385 of NC_068363.1, forward strand.
ATATCGATTGCCTAAGGGGCGTGCAGGCGCTTCTTAAACTAAATAAACATATGTATGTAAAGCAACATGGAATGGAACAAGGTACATTTTCTCTTGATTATCAGTTAGGTATTTAGTAACACTGTTATAATGATAAAATCGTTTAAAAAATATCGTGACACAATTGTTTTTTTGTATAAACTCCCGTGGGATTTGAACTAACGCCTAAACATTCGCCTTCAATTAATTTTTCTGTTCACTACCGGTGAAACCGGAGGGGACTTATGGTTTGCACTCTGTCTGTCAGTCTGTCTGTCTGTCAGTCCGTCACACTTTATGGATCTTGCGATAACTTTAAAAGTTCTTAATATTTTTCCATGAAACTTGACACATGAATAGATGGTAATATGGAGATTATGCACGTCATTTCATTTTGTTTCTACGTCAAAAATTCTGGTTGCTATGGCAACAAATATTTTTAAAAATATTTTTTTTACTGACAGTGGTGGAGTTTCAGCGGTAGGGGACCATATTGCTTGGCAATCTCTTGTTTCTATGCTAATTTCCGGTTACCGCTGGTGCGCATACGTACAGAGGTACTGGAGGGACTCCTTCATTCATTCCGATTTAACTCTTACTACTGATTTTCCTTCAACCGCAATTATACTCAATTTATTCTATTCAATTATATTCTATACTGTAATTTGTTACATTTAAGCTATAACAATGTTATTTTAATAATCTCTATTTTGACATTTTGTCTCATGATGGATTTTTTGTTCTGCAGTCTATACTGGGAGATATATTGATTTTGCCCTGTCTGTGTGTTGGTTAGTTTGTTGGTTTGTTTGCGTTAAACTAAAACATTGACCATAACTTTTGCAATATTGAAGATATAAACTTGATATTTGGCATGCATGTGTATCTCAGGGAACTGCACATTTTGTGTGGTAAAAGGTCAAGGTCAAGGTCATCCTTTAAGGTCAAAGGCGAAATATATGGGGGAAATAGTGTTTCACAAACACATCTTCGGGTAATGAAACGATTGGACTCTATGTATTTCCAGCCTCAGATCCAGCAATCCTTATATCCTCCATTTCCTACCTTGCAGCAGACTTTTCAATAACCCAACTTTGGTTAGCGGCCGCTAGAGGTAGGTGAATATCAAGGCCATTCCAATTTTCCAAATGTTTCCCTAACAAGTCTTCTGTTGCAGATCGTTTGGTCGGTGATTCTAATCGAACCAATATTGTTTTTCATTCAGTTCCTTCTGTTGCTTTTATTGAAACTGGCTCCATGGTTTCTACTGTATCAAGTTTATTTACCAGTCTCTTTCAAAAAACATCCTCTCTGTGATATCAAGCTTGTGTATTGATTTAAATGTTTCTGTTGCAAATGGAGACCAGTTAGAAATACTTGATTTTATTGAAACCTCCATTTTAAATCAATTGTTGAATTGTGATATAGCCTTGCCTGTTTTAGTTGTTCGAGACATCAAGTCTAGTCCATTTTGTCCTGTTATTTTGGGTACTAATATCATTCGTCGATTAAATCTCTCGCAGCTGAGCTAGAGCTGCCTGATGTTTGGCAAATGGCCTTTGACACTTTGGTTTTGTAAACCATCAACTGTTGTTTCCAACAATGAACACACGGTTGAAGTGAGACCTAATGAGTCAATCTCATTTAGTGTAAATGTGAGAGGACTTAGCCATACCATTCAGAAGGTTGTCACAGACAATTTGTCAGATGATGGTCCATTGATTGTCAGACCTCATGTGGTAAAACACAACATGGAAGGTATATCAAGATTCCTGTTAGAGTGTGTAACATGACCGCAAAATCAGTTTTCATTAAGCCAAAGACTCCAATTTGTGTTGTTAATGAAGTCACTGTTGTTGATGACATTACTTCTTCCCCTTTTTAAGCTCCTTCAGAAAATCATACTTCACAGGTTTCCAAAACTCTGGATGAACTGGGCATCAACATTGACACTTCTAATTTGACGATTGAACAGATTCTTAGGACTCGACAAGTCCTTGAAAATTGGAAACATGTTTTTTTTTCGACAGGTCCTACAGATATTGGCCGTTGCAACTTGGTCAAGCACCACATCACGCTTGATAACAACGCGCCCTTCAAGCAGCCGTACCGTAGGATTCCCTCTGGATTGTACGAAGAGGTGCGCCAACATGTCAAGGAGATGCTACAGTGCGGTGCTATCCGTGAGAGTAATAATCCTTACTCATCAAATTATGTTTTAGTCTGCAAAAAAGATAATTCTCTTCGCTTTTGTCTGGATTTCAGGATACTTAACTCGAGGACAAAGAAAGATGCCTACATGCTTCCCCGTTTCGATGATACAGGTGATATACGTGTTGGTTCTAGATATTTTTCCAAGCTTGATTTACGATCTGGATACTGGCAGGTCGAAATTGCGGAAGACGGTAAGGCAAAAACAACATTTTCTGTTGGCAACTTAGGTTTTTATGAGTGTGACCGCATGCCTTCCGGTCTTGTGAATTCAGGCGCAACATTCCAACGCTGTATGGAAAATGTTTGAGTGATTTACTATATCATGGGTGCCTTGTATTTATTGATGAAACTTTTGTGTTTTCAGATTCATTTGAATCCCATCTTGAGCGACTAATTTACGTTTTTCAGAGACTTGAGGCGCATCTCCTAAAGCTTTAAGGTGCAAAGTGTGAGTTTTTCAACAACTCTGTGACGTATCTGGGGCATTTTATGTAGAACAAGGTAATGCAACTGACCCTGAAAAGACATCTTCCATTACTTCATGGCCTTTCCCAACAAACATTACTCAGTTAAGATCTTTTCTTGGAACTGCAGGTTTTTACCGGCGTTTCATAAAAGACTATGCCAAAATTGCCCAGCCACTAAACTCACTTTTAGAAGGGCACAGTCCATCTACTTAAAATAAAAGGAAAACCCCCATTCCTTGATCCTGGGGCGATGCTCTAAGACCCGGACCACACCTTTTCATCCCATGGGTAATCAATCAGTAGAGCGGTTTAATCGTACCTTGCTCCGCAGTTGGGTACTCTGTGTGATAAGAAGAAGTCAAATTGGAAAGACTAATGTTCAGGTGGCACCCAAGATTACCGATTGATGCATATCTAGGCACAACTCCAGGAAATGCAGGAGAGGCATGTCACTCTGCATACATTTCAAAATTGCAGGAACGCCTCAAATTCGCATACAGAGTTAATGGTGAGTGCGCCAAAAAGCGTGCAACACAAAACAAAGCTCTGTATGACAGTGAAGTTAAAGAGAATTAGATCTGCATTAATGATCTTGTACTTGTTAGACAAGTCAATCGGCAAGGCGGACATTAATTGGCTGACAAATGGAGAGAGAACCATACATTGTTCTAGATATCCCATATGAAGGCCAGCCTGTGTACATAGTACAGACAGAGAACCGCAAGGGACCTATTCGAACATTGCACAGGAACATGTTGTTACATTTTGTTTCTATCCCAGAACTTGAACAGGAACCACCAACTCTCCGCAAGATCAGAACGAATTCAAAACCTAGTCAAAATTATGGTAGTGATAGCGACTCTAGTTCAAATTCTGGTTCGTTTGTACAACTGTACAGGATTCCACAGGGAAGGAACCCTAACACTCGTACTGCTGTAACTCCAGGCCCAGTGACAAGCATCAGTACCCCCTCCACTTCTCATTCTTCTCCATCTCACTCTACTGATTCTATTTCACAGCCCAGTCCTGTACGTCCAAACACCCAGTCAGTCACAGGCAGTCATTCCAATCATGTAGACAGTCCGGTGGGTTCACCTCTCTCGCACGAATCAAGTTCAAAATACAAACATTGTATCATTTTATAATGAAAGTGGTGAAAGTTTATTTTGTTTTTAGTGATTTTGAACAGACACCATAAATATTTGCATTTATCTATTTCATTAAAACAATATTTAATATGGGAATTTTTCATTTGAATCGTATGAAAACCATATTAGTATTGTTTAAAACTTATGTTTGTGCATCGGATAAATTTGTTGAAAGTTTTTTATGAATTTTAAACGTTTTCTTATTTTGTCTTTTCCTTTGTTACATTTTTATGCATTAAGGTTATGTAACATGGGAGAAAACTCTTCTTAAGATTGCAATTAAGTTTAATATTATTTGCTCCCATTTGACTATTATGTTTTTTTATAATAGTACAGTGTACTTGTATCATTTATGTGTTTATTGTTACTCGAGGTTCGATGTTTTTTTGTAAGGCCTGTCCTATATATCTTTCACTAAGTTCGTGCCTTCTATTAAATGGTTATTGTTGTAATGGTTGTAATTACAAAATATTTTGAAGAAGGGAGAGACTTTGTAGGATGGGTCACTATGTGTTACTATATGTGTCTATGTCTCATATACTAGTGTTTATGTCCCTTGTCTTGTATGTGTTCTTTTGCTTTTCTTGTGAGATTCAGTCCCTTGTACCTTGTGCGTCCAGCCATGTACCGTGATGTCATACATGTTTTGTCCATTGAGAATGAGAGAAATCAAATAAACAAGATTTTTATTGGTCAGTTCCAGAACCCTTGTAAAATTCAGTGAAAATTACTGAACATGCTTCCCTTTGCTTCTAGGCTATCGAAAGACATACTTGTTTTAATACTATTGCTGTGTTTTCTGTATTTACGAACCTGGTAAGTTTTATATGATTAGTACTTTGCAATTATGTATTTGAATGCAATGCAAATGAATCTAGTTATTTTGAAATAATGTATCTATTTTTGGAAGTTCGTGACACGTGCTAATTGTGTTATTTCGTGTGTTTTTTAGGTTTCTGTGTTCTGTTATATGGTATAGGTGTTTATTTCTATCCAATACGCCATAGTAGGCACATGAGGACAACATAAATTCACAATAAAATTAACAACAACGTAGGCAAAGCAAAATGCAAAAATAAATAAATAATAAAGATAATAATACACACGCACTCCCATACGCATACACCCACACTCACACACGCGCACACGAATACACCCACTCCCATACACACATGCCCACACTCACAAGTGAACTAAACATACATAAAACGTGCATGGACAACACAATAATCATGAAAACAAGCGGAGAAGCCCATTATGAGTGATAAATAATTATAATAAAAAAATACATTACAAAATAATATTATTCCCATAATTTCTGAAATGAGCTTAAAAGAGGCGATCAAGAAATAATTGCCGATCACAAGTAAACAAAACATACATAATTAGTACATAAACGGATGAGCCTTTAATAGAGGCGATCAAGATTTAATTGCCGATCACTCAGAATGAGTATATTAACGCATCATAATTGTCTGTGTACATTGGATACATGAAAACGTAAGAAAGAACAGTATTATGAACACCAGCAAAACATAGATAAGTTACTTTTCATATGAATATTTTAATTACCGGTAAACAGGATAAGCAACTTAAACAATTCGTAATGAAATATGTCAAGCTATAAATGCATGGAAGCTTTAATTTAATGTTAAGTTATACAATTCGTAATGAAATATGTCAAGCTATACATGTATAGGAGCTTTAGTTTAATGTTAAGTTAAACAATTCGTAATGAAATATGTCAGGCTATACATGTATAGGAGATTTAATTTAATGAATGACATTACTTATATAAAGGATTATTGTGTTAATTCTTAACTTTAAAACCAAGAAATGTAAAAGAAGCTAGTTTTCTTAATGTTAGTGCATTTTGTGAATTTATAAGTGCAATACATTTTTGCATGTTAGGTCGTAACCAATACTTTTTATCGATATATTTCTTTCTTAAGTCATTTAATAAAGAACATTCTAAAATAAAATGATATTCGTCATCAATTTTTTGACAATGTGTACATTTTCTTTCATTATAAGGAGTAGCAATGGGTTTATGCCAGCGGCCAGATTCAATTATTAAACGATGAGATGATACTCTGAGTTTAGAAAGAGCAATGCGATGGTTTTCATTTGAGATGCTTGTAAGGTACATTTTTAAATCATTGTTTATGTTAAGATGCCTGTAGAACAAGGCTCGACTAGATTCCGTTAATCGTGAATTCATATCTTGATAAAAACAATCCTTAATTCTTTGTTTGAATAATGACAAGAAAACTTCTTTTTGTCCTACCCCTTGGTGTATCCATACTTCTAAAAACCCTAAACTTGACAACAGTTGATGCAACGAACTAACCCAATTTTTTTTAGACGGCGTTAATTCAAAGTCATGTTTCATTATGTTATATATAAGTTTAATATACTTATTTTCTTTGCTTTCTATTATTTTAAACCAGTATTTAACTATTTTAAAATATCTACTTACAATAAGCGAATGTTGCCCTAACTCACAGTAAACGAAATCATTTTGAGTTGCCCTTTTAACACCTAAGATATTTTTACAAAATTGAGTATGAAGACGTTCAATATTTTGTGCTTTATGAAAGCCCCATACTTCGCAACCGTAGTTCAAAATTGGTTTAACGAGTTTATCAAACAATTCTAATTGATGGCTTACTGTTATATTTGTAATGGTATATAAGTATTTTTTCATTTTAAAAATGGCCTTTCTTGCTTGCCCTGCTAAGGTTATTTGCGTCTGGTCTCGGTAGATTAATGATGTGATTAAATAAGCGATCAGAGATATTTAATACTGTCATGAGTGGCGAATCTACGAATGAGAATATTCATTTCCAATTATCAATAGTGAATTCAAATCGATAATCTACCGAAATCCAACACATGTTTATAGCTGATGCTTTTCCTCTGGTTAACGGTTTATTTAAAATTTAAAATAGCTGTACTCGAGCATTTTGCTGGAATAATGTGGTCATGACATAGACAAACATCGTAATTTCACGTAACACCGTGAACTTTTTCGAAAAACGGCTCTTGCTCTGTTTACTGTTAAAATTTCACTGGTTATTCCCTAAAAACCCACATACACTTATAAAATAAAACAGACATACAACGGGAAATAATTTATTTGTTGATAGAAAAGTGGACATACCACTATAAAAAGTACTATCCGGTTATTATCTTTTATAACCCCATTATAACTCATATTTATGCTACGGAGCTTGTATGTTTCAGTATAAATGCGCTAATAACTTATTTGATAAGAAATTAAGACTGACGTCGTACAATGTTGTACTTTTGGAAAAGTTGATTATCAACTTCTTGCAGTTGGGCCAGATACCAAATGTTTTGTTTGTCTACATATGAGCCGGGTCGTTCGTAAATGGGTTTTATGGTGGAATCAATACAGAATCGAGCAGTCTGGTCAGGGGACATGATGTCCGCGTTAAAGTCGCTATTGTTCTCGTGGTCTCAGTAGTGGAAAAGGTTTCTCCTGACCAGACTCTGCTGGAGTTCTGGTCACACACTCTGCTGGAGTTCTGGTCTTACACTCGACTGGAGTTCTGGTCACACACTCTGCTGGAGTTCTGTTCACACACTCTGCTGGAGTTCTGGTAACACACGTACAAAAACCACTTTTCACATGACTCGGGCAATATCATGTACATATCTTGTTGAATAAAACTCAGCGGTATAATATTTTATGAAGGCTACTGCTCTCTATAGACATAATATTGTTTGTTTTGTTGGAAATGAACACTTGCAATCATAGAGATATATTTTCTGTGAAAAACTACACATGTTATTGTCATCAGTTGAACAAATTTAACTCGATCCCATGTGTTTATTACATCAAATGAAATGAGTTTGCTTGAATATTGTGTTTTGTTACCTTTTAAATTTTTTCAGGGACAAAAGCTGAAGATTTATGGATACAATATCACATTTAGTTAGATTACTTTTATGCTAAAGATATTTTTATTTAAATTAATTTTCTGAACAAGATATAACCTTTACAAATAATTTGAATGGTATTCACAAGTTTTATATTTGGGATATCAAATTTCACAGACGAACTCATATCTTTAGTTTAATATTACAGTTGATATGATAAGGGTTATTAGTTTAATAAATTATACAATTGTAAACCTAAGACGAATCAATACAAGCCGGTGGTTTTCGTAATTAAACAAGACGTAAATCGCTTTTTATGTATGAATATGAAACTTACTCTAACATTTACCAAAGTATGATATGAAGTAGATCTGGGGCCGTATTCCAGTAGCTTCTTAAGTTTTCACTCCAGTTAAGAAATTTCTTAACTAAATTTCTTAAGTTAAATTTTAAATGTCAAAAACAAAACATGAGACGCTCAGTATTTCTCTTTAAGAAATTCCTTCAAGAGTTAAAACAAGTTAACTTAATTTTAAATATATGAGTAAAAATACGCAGAGTAAAGAAATTTATTAAGTTTATGAAGCTACCAGAATTTGACTTAAGTGAAATCTAAAGTTTAAAGAAAAAATGGCGGAGATAAGAAAAAATATTGCGCAATATTTCAACTTAAGTTATTTTTTAACTTGCGAAGCTACTGGAATACGGCCCCTGAAAGTCAACTCGAATAATTCCATAGAGTTGATGCGTGATTTTGTTCGTGTGTATACTCTATAATGCCATAGAGTTGATGCGTGATCGTGTTCGTGTGTATACTCTATAATGCCATAGAGTTGATGCGTGATTTTGTTCGTGTGTATACTCTATTATACCATAGAGTTGATGCGTGATTTTGTTCGTGTGTATACTCTATAATGCCATTGAGTTGATGCGTGATTTTGTTCGTGTGTATACTCTATAATGCCATATAGTTGATGCGTGATTTTGTTCGTGTGTATACTCTATAATGCCACAGAGTTGATGCGTGATTTTGTTCGTGTGTATACTCTATAATGCCATAGAGTTGATGCGTGATTTTGTTCGTGTGTATACTCTATAATGCCATAGAGTTGATGCGTGAGTTTGTTCGTGTGTATACTCTATAATGTCATAGAGTTGATGCGTGATTTTGTTCGTGTGTATACTCTATAATGCCATAGAGTTGATGCATGATTTTGTTCGTGTGTATACTCTATAATGTCATAAAGTTGATGCGTGATTTTGTTCGTGTGTATACTCTATAATGCCATAGAGTTGATGCGTGATTTTGTTCGTGTGTATACTCTATAATGCCATAGAGTTGATGCGTGATTTTGTTCGTGTGTATACTCTCTAATGCCACAGAGTTGATGTGTGATTTTGTTCGTGTGTATACTCTCTAATGCCATAGAGTTGATGCGTGATTTTGTTCGTGTGTATACTCTCAAATGCCATAGAGTTGATTCGTGATTTTGTTCGTCTGTATACTCTCTAATGCCATAGAGTTGATGCGTGATTTTGTTCGTGTGTATACTCTATAATGCCATAGAGTTGATGTGTGATGTTTTCATAAGTTAACCTTTTCAGATATGATAAAAATCAAGAGATTTATGATTTTCATTGATCTTTATCGGAGGACGCCCATTTGCGTATTACTATTACTTATAAACGCCATTGCCTATAAAAGTGGACACGTAAGTGAATAAAATGTACTATTCATTTGATCATTTAAGCACGAAGACGGAGCCGCTTGTTAACATTTGTGTGAGTTGCTTTAAACAGCGTCTTCAGATTACCTTTATAATTTCAGAATATTCAAGAAATCTGAAGAATGTGTTCGATTAGCAAAAACTTGCATGGCGGTCTTTGCTTTGTAGTGCTGTTGCAAATTCAATGTTTCGCAATTCATTACTTCTACGATGATCGTGTGAAATGTAAGATGGTATGAAATCAATTCAGCTTTGTTATTGTCCCTGTCGACGCAACAGGAAAGACTTTATTTTAATATCTGACACGTCAAACCTGCTTTGTGGGAAACATTAGCGGAAGATTGGCGGCATAAATTTATATAATACTCGGAATTTCAAAAAATGAGTGTTAGTAAAACTCGTTTGGTAGATGTGTTGTACGAAAATATCTTGACAAACAACATACCAAAACCAATTTAATACAGAGTGTGTGTGTGTTGCCGCGGGCGTTTCGCACGTTAACTTCAACGATATTATTATATCTACTACTTCATACTTATGATATCGGCTTTCTAGGCAAATGAGCTAAAATAAATAGGTTTTAGGTAACTATCTGAATGGTGTTCGGGAGTAAAGAAATAACGCCCTTATCTTGTGGATACATTTATACATTTTATTTATATGCAAGAATAAATGATTGATGGTTTTTTCTTTTTTGGATTTACAAAACGCATATATTATTACTTGATATTGCCTTTTGGCTTTGCATTTTTATACTGAAATACACGGAATATTGCATTAAGAGTGCATATATTCGGGTGTTTTCATTAGATTGCTCATTCGGTGTATAATTTACCATAATTATCGTTCACATTAATAATATTCTTTATTAAATGATATACAATGGTATTAAAGTCCTTTACATGGAACATGTTTTTAATTAAATGTAAACGTAATTATATCAACTCAGCATAATCCAAGTTATTCTGATAAATACAAGTTTAAGTATTTAACTATATGTAAATTTTCATCTTTCAAAAACAATACGTTTATAGCGGTTCAAATGTCGAGTGTGTGTATTGAAGAAATATCTAAGCATATAGGCATTTACTTGACAAAACTGCATTGTGGCAAAACATGAAGATCAAATAATCGAATTGTCTTTTAGATTAATATCAATAGGTACTTTTAATGTTGTTGTTTTTGTTGATGATATCTAATCGTTCGCGCATTGCACTTGATTATTTTGAGAACTTAATGACATTTAAATACCTTAATATTTCTGGCATGTGTTCTTCAACTTGACTGCCCTGATATTTATCGCCACAAAGTTCGTCAACACTGAAATTCAATCCGATGTTTTGAAACAGATGGCTTCGATACATTGTAAATGTCTCCCTATGCAAACTGCCTTTTTGATGATATTTCTGATTTATCAAGCTATATAAGTATGAAAAGCCGGTGCTACATGATATATACTGAAAACAGGTTCGAAAGTGTCTAAATACGCCTCATAGTTTCGGTGCAATCTAGCTTTAATAAAAAAATATATTTAACTGACATAAAGTATTTTTTTATTTCAATCCTGTCACAATATGAAACATTATGTGGTATTATATCTGTATTAAACAGGTTACCTGTACATACGTACTATTTCGATCTTGGTCGTTATTGAACTTTTTAAAAGCACCTTTTTAAAGCACAATACGTATGAAACACTAGTATTATGCATATTGCAGTGTTCCACATAAATTATGCTGATGATTATTCAGCATGATAAATTTTATTTCGTCTAACAATTACACTTTCAGTTCAATTACTTCGAACAAAGTTGAAAAATTGCACGATTACACTGTAAAACGGTACCACATATTATTCAAACTTCAATAATTTGACAGTGCGTTATTGCAATATTATTTCACTATATTTATCGAGCTTTCTTATTACATAATCACTGGTATTTGCAAATTCGAATTTACGCTTAGCTTTTTAAAATGGTACTGCTTTAAGAAATACTTCGTTGAAATGTCCACAAGCTTGTAATCGATCCGCGTCATGGAAAAAATAGTGTTTATGCGGTACGAGACTCGCGTTGCTCCAGACAAGCCTTGTGAAATTGTGCAGTATAGTCAGGTGCCACACTGTTCGATATAAAGTCAAGCAAGGTTTCGTGTTCTCATGTGCGGAAAGGGTAGCCCCTTATCAGACTGAGTGGATGCGAAAGCTGGTCTTGAGCTACAACGGACCAATTTGCATAGCATGAATTTTCGCATGGCGCGGGTCATTTATCTCAATGTTTATTGTTTCCTGTCATTCACATTCTATTTAAGTATTGCTATACTGGCAAGTAGATCATACTGTAGCCCTCTGGAAAGTAAATCAGCTAGTTTGCTCTACCAAAAGCAATGTATGTGGTTATGTTTTAATAGTGGAATAATATTGTTCGCAACGATATCATTATCATAATAGGAGTGAAGGACGTAATTGTAAAGTTAGTTTCAATTGTATTACGTAAAACAATATTGAACACGTCTTTTGCCAATCTGCAATTAAATCAGTTTTCAGCGAAATATGTAACGTTGTTTTGTTTCTTTTGTATTTAAGTAGCACTTGAAATGTTGCATATCGATTCTAAATAGAGTGAGCCTCGGTCTAGGAAAATAGGGTTTAAAGCATGTTGGTAAAGTGTCGTGTTAGAGGTGCTTGTGCAGTCCTCGCAGGCTAATCACGGACGATAATCTCGGCCTTTACTGGATTGTCCCTAATAAGATAATATTTTAAACGCAAAAAAACAATATAAGCGAACACAAGTCGTCGGCGCAGGCTATTTTTGGTTGACACTCTTAGCACATACATTAAACAGTGGTTACCCATAAAGATGCTTATTTATTCTCTAAGGAATTGTATTACTCCTTAGTTCGTGGCAAACATCTATAAAGATTGCCTACTCAATAATTCAAACATGTTTCGTTGATGGATCAGCGGTAAAGCTTTTGATCCAGATACGAATGTCGATAATATGTCGACGTTATGCTGCATTTCATCTCATCAAATAAAAGGCTAGATAGGGGGATCAAATGTTCATATTTTTTTTAAATTTCAACTGTACCTTTAGACAAGATCAGTCTGTTTTCTGAACAGCTGAGTTTATATGTGTTTTCAGGCAGGCGCAACATTATAATCTGCTTAACACATCCATGTGTTTTATCAAACATGAAATCTATTCTGTCGTGCGTTATAAAAATTAATAACGTCAATATTAAAAAAGTGATATTCTGTTATAATTGCAGATTGATAAAGTTCACGCGGTTTTAAAACTTAAATATTGTCTTTGTTGAGTGTGTTTTCATTTTTAAAGGGATCTTTTCACGCTTTGGTAAATTGACAAAATTGAAAAAAGTTTTTTCAGATTCGCAAATTTTCGTTTTAGTTATGATATTTGTGAGGAAACAGTAATACTGAACATTTACCATGGTCTAATATAGCCATTATATGCATCTTTTGACGATTTTCAAACCTAAAAATTATAAAGCGTTGCAACGCGAAACGATTGAATAATTTGGAGAGTTCTGTTTTTGTCGTTAATTTTTTTGAAACTACGAAGATTGCTTATATAAGGTATAAAATATATCAAGTATGTGTAATCGGCGGAATAGCTCAGTAGGCTAAAGCGTTTTTACTTCAGGACTCTGGCAGGACTCCAGGGGTCACTGGTTCGAAACCTGGTCCGGGCAATGTTCTTTTCCTTTTTTTAATTTTATTCTTGATTTTTTACTGGAGCTTTTACGATCCAATGTTTACATTTATCGATATAAAACATTTAATGAATAAGTTAAAAAATGCCAAAATCTGTGAAAAGGCCCCTTTAAGTGATGCTTATATTTCACATAGGTCACTAACAAAAATACAAATATTGAAGAAACGTGAATAATTTCTCCACTTGTGTTTTTTCTTTCTCTTAATTCCCTGTATACACGTATGATTTTTTCAAAAAGATTGCGGATGTTATTAAAAAGCTAATGACAAGCAGATCACACATTTCTAACCAGAAGTTAATGAGACAGAAATACAATTTCTCAAAGGGAAATCGACATATTAAAGCAGCTCTTACGCAACACGTAGTTGAGCATAATTCCGCGGTTATTCATTTCGTGATTCCGTTAAAATTATGAATAAAGATTAATAAAGTATATGCTTATATTTTCTCGAAATTTAATTTGAACTGATCAACGAACCCGTGCAGTATCATTAAACGAGCAAGATCTGTCTTAAAAACAGGTCACACAATTGAACATATTTACGTTCAGGGAACATCTTCAAGAAGTTAATTAGAATCGCACATGGGCTAAATGGCTTCTGGTGCTAAGTATCGTTTATGTAAAGAAAACGATCTGATTACAGATTGACACATGTGTTTCTCATAAGTTCTCATAATGTAAGCTGAATGCTGATGGAATGTTCATTATTTGCAAATATCGACCCATTCAAGTTTCCGTATGCTACACAAGTTGTAAGGTCGCGACTTAAATTGTTATATTTATTCGTTAATTGTGGATGTTTTTTTTTCTATTTGAATTAAAGAAAAAAACGTTTAAGATTTATTTATACATTGAACATTTATTCTGGTGTTTGTTGACAGGTTGTCGTTTCAGTCGTGGACATCTTTTAATTTGAATCAATTTTATAACTAAATTTATATTATTGACTTATTGAAGCAATTTGAGTAGAACTGATGCTAGCCACATCTAAATTATATTAGATTAACATTATTAGGCACAGTACAACGTGAGGTTTGAGCGAATTATATGTTTAATCTCATTATGAAGTGTGTTAGACTCCCTTTCATATTACCATAGTATGTAATCTCATCAAAAATCCGAGCAATAGACTAATTATAACACCTTTAATTATTCAAAACTTTCATTATCCATTACTTTAGTACTACAAAGGCTCATGTGTTTAAATCAGCATAGTTGAGCATGTAATGTTAACCCTTGAATACAGGTAATTACAATATCTTAATCCAATCACATATTTGCGTGTAGAAAGTGTTTAGTCATTTTTAGTTGGTCGCGTTAGCGGCCGACTAAATTTACAGAGCATGTTTTGCAAATCAGTATGAGTTTAGCTACGCTAAGGACGGTAACTCACTACTCTAGGAACGATTAACGCTGCCTGTCTGCACTGCAGACGACGAATGCTTAGGAGCGTCTGCTCTACTACTGCAGTGTGTGTATTTACCAGCTTGTAAGACGACATTGGTCAGTCTAGTGTTTATCATTGGAATCTGTACATATTGGCTGCTTTCAGGGAAAACGGAGCTTAATGCATGTCAAATAAGATAAGCCTGTGAACACTGATTAGCCTGTACAATGCGCACAAGCTATTCAAGGACGACAACAGCGAACAACTTCTGTGCCTTCAGCGCTTTGATTGCATGTGTGGAAACTTACTACAATAACATCACTAATGCACTGATTATTTAATTACGTACATTAAACAACCATCAATGGGAAACGGTCCGTGTTTCCTTTATGGTATTTGTTCATCGGATGACCGTGATCGAATTACCGAAAAGAGCCACCTGTCCTAGAAGAACAGTGCTCTTATTTTTTTATGTTAAATCAATTGCGTTTTTTGGGTTACATTGTTTTATGTTTCGTTGTTATGTCATCTTTAAACAAATACATAATATCAAGTGTTATTGTTAACTTTTATATTTAAATGTAATTCTCACCACGCAGTAGAGGCGTCATACTTGATTGACCAGGGACGTTTGTTCGTCTGTTTGTCTTGACACATACTTCAAAAGTTTCAACAAACGACTTTTAAAATTGCATGAATTGGTTGTTGGTCGATTTCAGCGTCCATACTAAATTATCCAACAAATTTATTTAACACATACTACGAACGGTAACGTTGTTTACTTTTATTTTTATAATAACGTGGATATGACATTACCTAATCGAATAAAATTCCTCTCCAAATTTTCAGCATGATATTGTTTCAATTAATTTGCGGTTATAATTTGATTAGTATGTGATGCGTGCAGTTTCGAATCGCATTTTAATCACTGACAACAATCACAAGGAAATTGAAAGCCATTGAAATATAACAGTGGTCTTAAGGTAATACAATTTTCGATTGCAATTAGTGATGTTTATTACATCAAATACATTTACAACAAATCCTTTAAATGTTTAAGATCATTAAATATCTTATTTCACTTTATCAATTTAACGTCCGTATTCCGTAGATACAGACATTCGTATCGTTTTTTATAGTTGGTATAACATTTTTTTCTGGTAAGAATTTGCATGTAGTATTTAATCGATGATTATGGGGAAATGTAAGCATTGCGTTGTGTTCGGAGTATATTACGGTGTGAATGTGACTGTTATATGAGTATCTCTGCAAGCTTGGTAGGCTTATTTCTATTTGACGTATTCGTTATGAATATTACCTTCTCAG
Source organism: Dreissena polymorpha (assembly GCF_020536995.1). Taxonomy (NCBI): domain Eukaryota; kingdom Metazoa; phylum Mollusca; class Bivalvia; order Myida; family Dreissenidae; genus Dreissena; species Dreissena polymorpha. The sequence continues at coordinate 31,777,315 of NC_068363.1, forward strand.
AATTAACCTACACATGTTAATCCCTTGCGCACTGTTTAGTTTTGGTTATTATACTTGCAATTTTGAAACATACAGCTCAAATTTAATCATGTGTTATATTAATATTAAAAATTAACAGATTGGTATTATATACACGTACATAAATCCAATACATATCAATCATACATAGGTTCTTAAACCATTTATGCCTAACGTCTAGAAAAAAGGCCTTGGCATGGTGCGGCGTCTCATTAGGGTCTGCGCTGTTTGATTAAAGGAATTTCTGTACGAAATATTCTAAATATAGAAAAACAAATACTAGACATCTCTATTTTTTTAATAAATTGATCCAATTTAGAAGGATGGGAAAGTCCACTATGCTTAAATGGGTTAAAACCGACACACTTTTTTTGCACTTTCAATACTCATTACGGATACCGTCAATGAAAATAGTTCGATTCTATTGAATTTACTCGTTGATTGAATCTGCAGCATATTTAAAACGTCTTTTGATTGAAAACAGTATCACATGAAACATGTATATTTTGTGTTCTTACATGTACAAACGATATGCTTAAAACATTAAATATATAGTTCATACTTTGTTCCTACTTATAGTGCATACGGTTTTTCTTGTCAGTGTGTTTATATCTTGATTATGTCAATATAAATACTGCATTTCGTATCTTGGTTTCTTATCACACATTATATATATATATATATATATATATATATATATATATATATATATATATATATATATATATATTTATTTATATATTTATATATATAATAAAACGCTTTTATTAATTTTGCCGTAGCTTTCGACCTCTCGGTCTTCTTCAGCGGCGTTTATTTGTGAATAAGCATATCATCTTTAGCGGAAGTGACGATATTTTATCGCACGTTACATTGCGCGCCAATTTTATTCTTTTGTGTTTAGTCCATATGGTTTGAAAGTCCTCAGTTTGCGCTTCCAAAGTTGTTCGATGGTCTTCCGGTACTCGTCGGTTCCATTTAATTTTTCGAGTCCCATGACCCGGAAGTCTGCGACGCTGTGGCCGTTTGTGTAGAAGTGCTCGGCTACCGGGTCGTTGTGTCGAGTCCGTATGCGGGACAGGTTAAGAAGATGTCGCTGGTACAGGGTATCTCCCGTTTCTCCTACGTATACGAAGGTCTTACACCGTTCGCAGTGTACAGCGTAGACTACATTGGTGGATTTGCAGGTGACCTCGTTCCGCACATTGTAGCTTTTGCCGGTGGTGTCGCTGAACTTTTCAGCCTCCATCATGTATGGACAGATTGCGCACCTCTGTGCCCCACAAGGTCCGCTCCTGTTGTGAACTCGGAAAAACATCCGGTTGTGCTTTTTATGAACCAATATGTCTTGAAGGTTGCAGTCTCTTCTGAATGCTGCTAACGGGGGTTCAGAAAAAACGTTTTTCATATGATCTGAAATGTGCGGAACGAGGTCACCTGCAAATCCACCAATGTAGTCTACGCTGTACACTGCGAACGGTGTAAGACCTTCGTATACGTAGGAGAAACGGGAGATACCCTGTACCAGCGACATCTTCTTAACCTGTCCCGCATACGGACTCGACACAACGACCCGGTAGCCGAGCACTTCTACACAAACGGCCACAGCGTCGCAGACTTCGGGTCATGGGACTCGAAAAATTAAATGGAACCGACGAGTACCGGAAGACCATCGAACATCTTTGGAAGCGCAAACTGAGGACTTTCAAACCGTATGGACTAAACACAAAAGACTAAAATTGGCGCGCAATGTTACGTGCGATAATATAACGTCACTTCCGCTAAAGATGATATGCTTATTCACATATAAACGCCGCTGAAGAAGACCGAGAGGTCGAAAGCTACGGCAAATTTAATAAAAGCGTTTTATTTTATATAAACGGCTAAAAGCGATATATATATTTATATATAATTCCTTGACTCAGAAAATCATTCACGTATAGCAATCAATGTAAAAGCTTTTTTACAATAGTATTTGAGTTTTATTTAAGGAGACAACCAGGATCTAAAGTGGAACATTTCCACGCGTGCAGGTAGCTTCTGTAGACGTGACGCATGATATTAGCATTATTTATTTAACGTAACGTTTAAAAAGTCAAACACAATTAGCGGCGTTATAATACCATTGGTAAATATTTTGTTAGCATTAACTTAATTTTGAGCGCTCTTTCCGAAACATTAAATATGTTGTTGAATGAATTATAAACAGGCACATTTATTAATATTATTTAAGTGTATTTTATTTTCTTCACGCGCAAAACGGTTTCATATAAGTTGTTATATCTCTTGTTTTAGAGCTAAACTCAATAGCCATACCCCGTCATCATTCCATAAAATTGAAACATTTTTATTTATGAATTATCCTTTTGTCTTGTTCTTTCTTTTATTATTGACAGTACAAATACAACTGTAGCATTGTATTATGTAAGCTGACGTTAAAGGGAAAACATAGGGGACTATATAGCAACGTCATGCGGGTCTAAGGGGTAATAATAATAGGAATACGGGACTCAGGGGAAGGGGTATTACAGCTCTTAAAATGTAACGACCTCTTACTGATACTAGGACTTAAACGATTTTGTGTGTGTAAAATAAGAACTGTATTTACATAGCATATGGGTAAAAGAACGACAATTGTTATAAGAGGCTAATTATAGCCCGATCCTAAGATATTTGCCCTATCTATTCGGCTGGATCGACATGAAAGACCGGTAAGTTGGAACCAAAGATCTATTAATATGTTTATTTTTATATCTTCAATTTGAACATACTTAGATGTCAAGATTATGATCATTTCAATTTGGAAAAATATAATAAATGGAAAAGCAACTGGAAATATCCACGTCTTCTTCCCTTACGCCGTGTCTTTCCTCTCCGAAAAAAGCACGTAAGAAGCCATGCTGATGGAAATAAGTGATTCATTATTATGTAAGGGAGAAAAATACGCGAAAAATTCCACTTATGAGTTACCTCCCCAAGACAGCAGCACAGCACAAAAATCTATAAATAAACATGTGTATTCATAGATCTGTGAACAGCGCCACTCGTTTTTCGTTTACAGTTTTTTTTCAAACCAAGAACGGTAAACGGGATAAAACAATCCGTTCCCATTTTCAAACATTTATTTTCGTTATATGAAGATTGAATCGAACTATGAACAGGGAAATCAATTTCGATTTTTGTTTTAAAATTAGTAAAACGAAAAACGATATAAATAAGTCAATTTGTTTCTTGTGTTTTGTTTTTGTTTCGGTTAAAAGAAAATCGGAATATGGGCTTACATGCGTTTTTTTTTCGTGTTTCGTTATGTCGAATGTTAAACGAAAAAGGAAAAGACGGTGTATACACGGACCCGTATCGTATTTAACATTAATCTATTCCATACACCTGGTCCTTTGGCCCGCGCTATGTTTGCTTAAAAAAATGCAATGTGTTGTCTTTGACTTGTTCAGTTGTTATTTGTAGCTTATACCCTAGTATAAGTGGCACATATTTGGTGACTGACTTTCGAGAAATCATTCTTCAATCCAGATCAAACTAATTCAGATCGCTCACTTGCAATAATCACATCACGGGACCGTGGTCTATTGGTAGGATGCTGATCTATGAATCGGAAGGTCACTGGTTCGAATCCCGCTCAGACCACGGACTTTTCCGGAGCAAAATATAAATCCCACACCTGCTCCTCACCGACCAGGAGTATAAATGGGTACCTGTGAGGGAAATAAGCCAATGTTCCGTGGCTGCATACAGCGCCGAATGTAAACGGACGACTTATATCCCAGTTATCAAGGTGCAAATTGTCAAAGTCGATTTAAGTTATCGTAATCAGACTAGACAAACATGCATTTGCATTTGCATCATAATATATTGAAACTCAATTTCTTAAGTTGTTTTTCAACGGTGTTATACATGGACATTTAGTTGAAGTGGCATTCACGTCGAAGATGGCAATTACGATGATGACGATGGTAATAGTCTTTCTCTTCTTCATCATGATTGTGAAGATGATTATGATTTTGACCAAAATGTTGATGTTGGTAATGAAATGCTGCTGCTGCTGCTGCTGCTGCTGCTGCTGATGATGATGATGATGATGATGATGATGATGACGATGATGACGACTACGACGATTATTATGACGATGACAATGATGATGATGATGACGATGATGATGATGATGATGACGACGACGACGATAATGACAACGCTTTATCATAGGCGGTTCCAAGGGGGGGGGGGGGCGGACGCCCCCCACTAAAATCGCCAAATTAAAGTCAATTCATTCGATGTTTTACACTTAACTAGATCTTAATCACCTATTTTAACCCATTTTCCTTCTTTTTTCATTTCTCCCGGCTATATTCGTCCGTATTACGTATAAACTATGCCTTTTTTTGGCATTGTAAGAAAGCACTTTGATGAAAGAAAATAAGGCGTGACGCTCGAGAAGTGGTTGTCAGAGCCTTCAAAATCACTAAAATCGTGGAGCTTCCGGCGGGCTTTGCCTGCCTGGACCGCCTAGCAGGGCTCAGCCCTGCACCCACTAAGGCCCTAGCGGCCCGATATACCTCCAGCAAATCTTTCAATATCCCGCCCCCCCCCCCAACCAGAAATCCTGCATCAGCTCCTGTTTATGGATATAATAAACGGGTCTTACTGGGTGTATTGGCGATCTTGAACAGTTATTATTGGCGTCGCGCTGAAGTGCGGCGACTAGCATGTAATACGTTTTTTTTCGCTTATAAAAGGAGAAGTTATTTTACGGATCAATGTATATATTTTTGTTTTCAGAATATCTTGCATAGTGGTGATTTTTGTGTAAATTAGTGTAAATAAGTACTGCATTTGTGCCTATTACATTTACTACAACATTTATTGCGAATAATGCAAAGCTAATTCTTTTAATTAATAACTGATCAAAGGGACTGGGCAATAATAAAAGATCACAGGGACTGGGCAAATTCGCGAACCGGTGAAACTTTCTTGTTTTGTATAAAAACAAAACTTCTTTGTTCCACTCTCCTAGCAACCACCTAGTTACTAATAAAGGCGCTATAGAGCGCGAAGCGCGACACGTATTATTAATTGTAATAATGAGTCTTGATAAAGGAAAGCCTTTTGTTTTGATGTAGACATTTTAGTTTAAATAAATATGTTTTTTTTATTGTAACCATTTTTTGTTTTTATTATGCCCATGAAATACACGTGTGAGAAGGTGGGGGGGGGGGGGGGGTTCGTAAACACATTAAAGTTAACACTTTTACAGTGTATAATATATCAATGAGTACTCAACCCCTATTGTAAATGAGCAACGTAAGAATAAGTTCAGAATCATATCCCCTTGAAAAATATGAAATTACGCTTACAAGATGAAGAAGATTTTTTAAAACCTACACAGTTCTGTTCCATTAATGAAAACTGCACACGGATGCCAGTAAAAAAAGGAAACCAATGTAAATAAAATGAACCATGAAATATTTGGGGGTTAAAACACAAAATCATAGATAATGGTTATTTGGGGGTTATAACACAACATCATAGATAATTGTTTTTTGGGGTTATAACACAAAATAATAGATAATGGTTATACCAGTATCTTTTTCTATTTTGTTTAAAATAATCGGCCAATATATTAATATTTACAATAGAAAAAAATCGTTCAATGTATTTTCATTGAGTGCCTTTTACACTGACATTTCCGACGCCCTTTGATTCTTTGCATCAATACTTATCTTGTTATTATTGTGCTGTATTTTTGGAGTGACAGTCCCAGTGCCGTAGTTAATAGCCGTATTTATGTTTGACAAGTTCTATAATATGATACCGTCAAACTGAGTGTACCTAATCCTCTTCGGCGAAATAGACTGGCGGCCGCATAGGGTGAACAAGTGGATCTTAGCCTATGCCGACGTAAAGATTCGTATTTAATCACATGAGCCTCGCACTGTGTAAAGGTTGTTTCATGCATGTGCGTATGGTGTCATCCCAGATTTGCCTGTGCAGTCCGTACCGACTTATTCAAGAACGAAACGCCTAAACTGGATTTTGGTCATTCTTCCTGTGAACAAAAATACAATAATAGCGGAAAGTGTCTTTCCTAATTAGCCTCAGCGGACTGCACAGGCTATTCTGGGACGACGCTTTACGCTCATGTATTAAACTCCCTTTACACAGAGCGAGACTCATATTATACAAGTGATACGAATGATAGAAAGAATACATCGAGCTGTAGTGGTAATTAACGCAATAATTGTAAACTTTGTTTAACTTTCTTTTTTTCCAAATCAATAAGAATAAGTGTTATTTCCTTCAAAATTATTATAGCATATATGTATATTTGCAGTCCGCACAGGCTTATCAGGGACGACACTTTCCACACAGGCTAATCAGGGACGACACTTTCCGCCTAATCAGGGACGACACTTCCCGCACAGGCTAATCAGGGACGCCACTTTCCGCACAGGCTAATCATGGACGACACTTTCCGTACAGGCTAATCAGGGACGAAACTTTCCGCACAGGCTAATCAGGGACGAAACTTTCCGCACAGGCTAATCAGGGACGACACTTTCCGCACAGGCTAATCAGGGACGACACTTTCCGCCTAAACAGGATTTTCGCTAAGAAGATACTTCCTTTAAAAGTAAAAAAACCCATAAAAACGGAAAGATATTATGAGTTCTCGATAATCTTTTGACGCATTGAATATCCGTGTAAAGGTATTAAGATATTATGGGTTCTCGATAATCATACAACAAATGTGTCAAACTGTTTTCAAAGCAATGGGTTTACGTACAAAATACAAATTTAACAGGAACGGAAACATAGAGCAAGTTTAATTTTGATAGACTGTGTAATGATTTTCACATTAAGATGATATTTTTAGCTAGTATCACTTTGTGACCTTTTGATTTAAAGTGATATTCTTCGTTTAATCATAACTCATTAAATTGTGGAAAAAAATGTGTAAGTGAATTTCATATTCCGAGTTTTGACCAAATTCGATGATACATAATGGAGAAATTATGAAGAATTGCGATTGATTTCAATTTGGGAGAAATGTTTAAAACCTCGCTCTGTAAAAAGGGGTTTAATGCATGTGCGTAAAGTTGTGTCTTGTTTATTTCTACATGTACGGACCCCCGTGGATTAAGCCATTGAGTTAATTCGAAATTGGTAATTCAGCAAAAATGAACAAAAACAAGAGAAACACAATATTTTATTAAACGAGTTTAGGAATTCTGTTAGTAAGCGAGCCTTTGGCGAGCTTACTAACAAATTTCATGGACGAGTTTAATAAAATATGGTATGAAATGACGACGAGTGTCAGATCTTATTTATCACATGCTTTTAAATGACCAATTAAAATAAATATTAATGCAAGCTTAATGATAAATCCCAAATGTTGTTTTCACTTTGTGACGTCATTTGACGTTGCAACGTCATTTCAGCAAAATAACAAAATGCGATTGGTCAATCGAATAAACATAAGCCAATAAAAACGCTCAAAATGTATATTACACATGTGTAAGATAAAACATTCGCAATTGTTATATTACATGGCAAACATGGTATAGCATGTGATAAAACCTTATTCTGGTATGGAATCATACACAATCAGTTTTACTAAATCCATAACCATGTATTTTCAAACATCAAATATTAATGACATCAATTATTATATTTATGCGTTTGGTTAATTTATAGCTTGATAGTATGTTGCTTATAATTTTTTTGGCTGTTTAACATAATTTTGTGCGAAGGTTACTCTTGTTTTCTATAATGCTAATTACAAAAATACACACATTATAACATATATCGTGCCTTGTTGACAAAGAACAAGTTCTAAATCACATTGTCAAAATGGTAAATGCTATCAGTTATAGCCATCTACTTAAGAAAATAATTTGCAGGATGCTTTATATGAAAATGTATATTTTGTATTTTGATATAAAAACGAGTATACACAAGAACAAAATTATCAAAAACCACTAAGCCAAAAAAGGCATAATGTACTCAAGTAGTCAAGAAAAAAAAACTCGTAAAATTGTCCGATTATGTCAAATTTACGAACAGATAATTATTATAATTTTAATCATGTTTGAAACGTTTTAAGATTGACTATTCTTTGTCATAAATAGTTCGCCGTGGCGTAGTGGATATGGTGCTATCCCCACCGTCGGAGCGTTCTTAAAATCTCTCCCCAAACTGCAACATCTTTTACAAAATGCAGAATGAAATGTAATGTTATTGGTTTCATTTAGTTCAAAACTATTTATTTTAGCTCGATAGCAGCGTCGCTGGGACTAGAACTTGATGTCTTTGGGGAGAGATTTTAAGAACGCTCCGACGGTGGGGATCGCTCCATATTCACTACGCCACTTGTTATACAAGAGTACACGCCGGTTATAAAGTGAATACACCAGTTATGTATTTTTAACTCCGTTATGCTACAGCGCTTTTCTCATAAATATAACTGCGTTTATATTTTTGTTTCATAAAAATCATGATTTAAGTCAGTATGTGTTACTTTTGGAAAAGTTAATGATCAATTATTAGAATTCCGGCCCAAAACGTTATGTTGTGTATGTAAACATATGAGCCGATTCATGCAAAATAACTCATTTTCAATATGCAATCACGCAGGCTTATTAGGCGCTACGCTGTCTGCTTTAAAGCACGCAATAGTTCGTTGTCTCATTTGATAACCATGAAGCATCTGACCAGACTGTGTCGATGAGCAGGCTGTGCTGGAGCTATGATGTTCGCATATGGCAAAAGACCCATTTTTGCAATACGTAGGTCATATCATATACATTTTAAATAAGTAACAGCAGTTATACATGTTATAAACAATATTTTATTATGTAGACAAATACAATCTTTTTTTTGGAATGAACAATTGTAATCATAAACAGCAACATATGTTATGTTTAAGATACTGTAAACTTTTGTTCATTACTTGAGTATATTAAATCGAAACGCAGGTGTGCACACATCAAATGAAATTAGTTTCATCGCTTGAATAAAGGCTTTTGTGACATTTTTCATTTTTATTTTTTGCAGGAATAAAAACTGGAGATTTATTGATACTTATCACATGTAGTTGGTTACTTCTTAGCTTTAGATGCCTCAACATTTTTATCTTGATTAATTCACTTAAACGAGACCTTTACCTTTGCACATACAACTGCATTGAATACGCTGTCTTTAAATAATGCGAACTAAATAAAACTAGTTCAGTTTTATGACAATATTGTTTGTTTCTGGCGATATCAAAATGAAGAGATAGATTTGTGAAATACTCTATTGTAAGGTAAAAGTATTTATCAATCTTTTCCTCTAATAAATAATGCGAGATACAATGACGTCCTTCATTCGTTATGACTTGTGATTCAGATCATCTGCATCTCGCTTTAAACTTAAACTAAAGTTACTTAGTATCCTCTGTACTTCATGGCTTATCATAAATTCATAGTTTCATAATAAAGCAGTAGTTTTGAGGCGGAAATACTAGTTTATATAAAGTTGGTATAATTTCAAATTTCAATTTCAAAATTCGATTTTTTTTAAACATTACTCATTGTGAAATATGTATGGCTCAGACATCGCTCATCGATCATTATAAATCCATTTAGTACCAGTGTCAATATACCTTGAGCGAAAAACAACATGTAATGCATAACTATTTCCTATAAACGAGTATTACTACTACCGATACGCTAGGACTCTTGTGTTCATAACTTGTAATACTTTACGATTGATTTGATCATCAAAATACTAAGACGAAACCGATTCCTAACGTCTTCTTTGAACATCGTCTTGAGGTTACCTTTATAATTCAGAATCTTCGATACATGTTAGTAACATCATTATTTATTTGCAAACAACTTTAATAGCGGTATTATTCTTTCAAATGCTATCACGATTGAAACTTTTAAACTTCCGCTTCTTCGTTGATCGTCTGAAATGCAAGATGATCTTAAATTAATTATTTTTTAGTTTGTTGCCGCGGGGTTTTCTGAAATGTAAATCAATAAAATTTTCAAAGTTTATTTCTTAATACTAATGAAACCCCTCATTTTTTATCCTTAATGTATATGTCTTGCAATATTTTAACAAATGCTGGGTCAACTTTTAAGAAATAACACGATACACAACTCGCATGACCCAGTTGACAATGATCATGCTGTTTTTATGAATGAAATCTCCAGTTGTAAAGACACACCTCCACATTAGACCAATGAAATCACTCGTTTGTTTAAAATGTCAGTTAGTTGAAATGTATGTAAACAAAGTTTTCAAACGGCGCTGGACAGGTAGTCTTGATGCATAATGTAACGACAAGAACGGTAATAATATTCTTTCATACGTTTTATTGAATTATGGTATCGAGGTACATGAACTTTGTAGGGAAGATATCCTTTACTCCGTGAAGATTTCAGTCTTGCATGGTCATTATCAACTGGGTCATGCGAGTTGTGTATCGTGTTATTTCTTAAAAGTTGACCCAGCATTTGAAAAAATATTGCAAGACTATGTGGGCGGGGTGCCCCAGGGTTGGTAATGTGGCCATGCATAGTTGACATTTACCGTATTGTCATTAGAGAAGTTCAGTTTCAATTTAAAGTGAATCAGTGTACAAATGAAGAAATTATAGTAAAAGGCAATTTTGGTTGCGCGTGGCTTAGGTGGGCGGGGCGCCCCAGGGTTGGTAATGAGGCCATGCATATTTGAGATTGACCGTATTGTCATAAGAGAAGTTCAGTATCAATTTGAAGTGAATCGGTGTAGAAATGAAGAAATACTAGTAAAAGGCAATTTTGGGTGGGTGTGGTCTATGTGGGCGGGGCGCCCCAGGGTTGTTAATGGGGCCTTGCATAGTTGAGATTGATCGTATTGTCATAAGAGAGGTTCAGTATCAATTTGAAGTGAATCGGTGTAGAAATGAAGACATTATAGTAAAAGGCAATTTTGGGTGGGCGTGGCCTAGGTGGGCGGGGCGCTCCAGAGTTGGTCATGGGGCCATGCATAGTTGAGATTGACCGTAATGTCATAAGAGAAGTTCAGTATCAATTTGAAGTGAATCGGTGTAGAAATGAAGAAATACTAGTAAAAGGCAATTTTGGGTGGGTGTGGTCTTTGTGGGCGGGGCGCCCCAGGGTTGTAAATGGGGTCATGCATAGTTGAGATTGACCGTATTGTCATAAGAGAGGTTCAGAACGATTTGAAGTGAATCGGTGTAGAAATGAAGACATTATAGTAAAAGGCAATTTTGGGTGGGTGTGGGCTATGTGGGCGGGGCACCCCAGGGTTGGTAAAGGTGCAACGCATAGTTGGGATTGACCGTATTGTCATAAGAGAGGTTCAGTATCAATTTGAAGTAAATCGGTTTAGAAATGAAGAAGTTAATGTAAAATAACCTAATAAAATGAGTGAAAATCTCTGACCCGGCCCCACCCCAACCCCCATAACTTGACCTAGGGGTCAGATCAAAATTCCAACTAGTGCAGGGTCGCACATATGCTTAAAGCTACCATGGGTGTAAGTTGCAAGGATCTAGTGCTAATAGTGTAGGAGGAGATAGTGGCCAAGACGGACGGACGGACAGAAAGACAGACAGACAGACGGCGGAGAATGTGCTTAACATTTTTATAAACATTCCTGTATGTTTTACAGTTTAAATAATGGAGACAATTATTGAAATTTCTTTACATTTTTCGTTGAACACCAATCTATTCGCATCTGTGTTGAGTGTCATAAAATGACAGAGCTCATCGGAAATGACTTAATAAAAAAGACAATTAATGCTGAATAGTAAAAGGAAATTAAAAGTTAATAGGCGACAAGACCAGTTAAAATCTATTCAAGATTTTTAACAATTTGTTAGAAGCAATTTAATTAATAGATTATTTTAAGAATACAAATAAAACGTGTACGTTTAAAATATACCGAGCAAATTTCAAGATACAAAATTAAGAATTTGTATAAATCATATCTGAGATAAAACCTACAACTAAGATAAGTGCATGTAAACTGCTTAAGCTATATTAAGCCATTTTAAATAACTTTAAAAGTTTTACTTTTAGATCTGGTATTTAAAAGTATGTCACACATGTTTCAAGTTGATGATTTTTTATGGGAACTTCGTACATATGTTAAGTGTATACAATCGTACAATCGTACGCATTCTTATATTATAAACTACAATCCATATAACATTGGTGTAACGCATTTTTATATTATAAACAACATTCCATAAAACATTGGTGTAATTCAATCTGTTCGTATATACATAATAATATTCTTTTGATATCGAGAGCGTCTCGTAGAAACTTAAATGTAACAATATGTACATTTTACCCGAAGTGTGTCCGAGCACTCCTATCTAGTGAACTTACAATAATCACCACGAAATTGAGCTTCAACTTCCAGCTATTTAGTTCGGTAAGGTGACCGAAAACCAAACGTTCATGCTTCCTATGACAGGGGGTTGAACTCGGGTCATCTTGGTGCGAAGCGTGTGTACCAACCACTGTGCTAATCTAGCTGGATGATCAGTAGCTGGAATATGATTATTGCGAATAAAATTTAAAATTATTCTGCCTTCATTAATCGCACAATGTAAGCTCTTTTGTTAATTGTATCCATAACATGGCAAAAAACACAAACATTCCCTTAAAGCATTTTCACGTAATTGTAATGTCAGTAACAGACTACCAATGCTTGTACTTTTTTATGTGCACTATGTTCACCCTGAAAATATCTAACTCTGTACAACAATTGTGTGTGTTTGATGCAATATATAAATAATACTGTTCACTATGAGTTCGTTTACATGACATAACTGCGATACGTTATTGTTAAGTAAGAGCTCATTATATTGCGAAAAAACAGTATAATGTGTTATATCTGTTTTCAAATAAGTCAGTTGTCAACAATATACTTGCCGGTCGTGCTTCTTTTTCTTTTTTTTTTAATTAACACCGGTGTATTTTATATGGATTATATACATAATGTATTCTGTCAGGTAATGTTGTTCTCACCATTTCATGCCACAGACCGGTTTATTCTGCATAACCAATAATTCAATACAGTTAAGTATGGTGGTTCAACGGTTTTATCTTTTGATCCAAATGCGAATGTCGATAGTATGAAGACCTTGTGCAGTATAATTTGCATTTCATCTCATCAAATATAAGGCAATATTGATGATCAAAGCGAATGTTTTAATGTCAACTGTACCTCTCAGACTTAATGAGTCTCTAAATCAAAACATATCATGTTTTGTGAACAACTAGATTTTTATGAGAGTTCATACAAAGACAAGTGCAATATCATACAGATGAGGAACATAAACACAAATTATATTCTTTGTTGCGTTTTTTTTAAACCTTGATAATTATAGTGTTATGTTGCATATAATTGCTAACTGATGAAGCACGCATGGTTTTAGCACTAAATTAATGTTCTATGTTTGTTTGTTGTCATTATATTTCTCTTAATGTTTGACTTAGTTTAATTTAAAGTAATACATATTGCAGAAACGTGATAAGCTATGTTCGCTTGTGCTTTTGTTTCTCATTATTCCCAGCATTAAAGCATGATTGGTTCATTTTAATGGCGGATAGGATTACAGAGATAGGAACAAGCAGATTATAAATATCTAAGCGGAAATTGGCACTTAATGAGACAGATGTATAATTTCTCAAGTGAAAAAAAAGTCTTTTAATTCATCGACGACTCGATAAATTATCAGCAAACAAGCATTACCACTCCAATATAAAAGGAACCAACATGACACAATTCAAAATGCTTATTTATCAAAAAGTTAATTTCAATCATGCATGCGCTAAATTACTATGTATACCTAGGTGCTCAGTATCGTTTATGTTAACTTATCGATCTGAGGACAGAATGACACATTTTCTTGTCTCATATAGAAACCTTTATATCAACTGAATGCTGATACTATGTTCATCCATTCCTGAATTCGCGACAATTGCAGATCGTGCATAATGTACTGTTTTGAATGTTTTGACTTAATACATATTTTAGTCCCCCCTTCGAAGAAGAGGAGGTATATGTATATTGTTTTTGCCTGTCTGTCTGCCATTGTGTGTGCCTTTCTGTCCCAAAACTTTAACCTTGGTCATAACTTTGCAATATTGAAGATAGCAACTTGATTTATGGTACACATGTGTATCTCATTGAGCTGCACATTTTGAGTGGTGAAAGGTTAAGGTCACCCTTCAAGGACAAAGGTCAAATTTATTTAGGGGGGTATAGTGTTTCACAAACACATCTCTTGTTTAATATGTCACAAAATGTTAGATATTTTTTACGGTGTAGTTCAAGTTGCTGATGAAAACGATTGCTGTGTGCGCTTTGATACATGTGAAGTAAATGTGTTGCACGTGCGGTACGAGCTTTTATTAAATTTGATGGCTGAAATTGTCTTATTGCGCATACACGTGTTGCTTTTTATTCAAATATAAGAACAAATATTATGAATTTTTGAATCATAATATCGTAAGAATATAATAATATGCGAAACATTCACAATCAGTATTGTTCGCATTATTCGTACTTGATGCGCGAAGAAACCAGAATGGGTACCGAAAATGTAAGAACCTCATAGATTTGTTTAGTTTCATCTTTGTTGGCTGTTTTTTCAACCAAATGTAAGGTTGATATCTTAGCAAATTAGTTGGAGGCACAAAAGTATAACAGTGTTTCGTTCGAACTGTTTTTTTATTGTCCATTTATAAATGTGTTCACAGTGCAGGGCATTTTTATGTATTACTTAAAAATAATAGTTATTAGAAAATGGTGTTGCTTGCTAAAATAGTTTATGTTTTTGCAACGTTATCTTTGTAGAAATAATATTATATTTGTCTAAACAATATTGTATTGTTTTAAATACCCAAAGAGTATGCCTTTTGTTCAATAAAAATACATTGTATTAAAGATACGGCTTGGGTGCGTGATACCATAAAGAGTTTAGGTTAATCGATTGTGATTTTTTCGGGAAAAATTAACGATAATGAAATGAATTGGATGTTTCAGACAAAACCATGAATATGCGTTGAGCAATGCATGTAGTTATTAAGCACGGAATGCTTCCAATGAGTTTCAACTAGTTATACCTTAATGTGTATCGTCTTGAATGTCATCATAATTATGTCAATGTATGTAGTTGTGGTGTTTGTTGTCCGGTTGTCTATCTTTCAAGCTGCGGAATTCATTTAAGTTAAAAATCAATCTTACAACGCTGGGAGTCATGTGTCCGTGTAGAACAATGTGGTAACGTTTTATATACGAACGCATACAGTAAAATAATCAATAAAATACTGAGGATTTTGCAAAATAAAATAAGAAAAACAAAACAAATCAAACATTTTATATCCGCTGATGCTTCACTTACTGGATTGTTTGTATTTTAATAAATAATAAAAACTACGTAAATAAAGAAAATACATTTAATTATGCGTTTTACTTTCTTGTCATTTGAAGACACGTTCATTTAAGGTAAGGGTGGAAGACACGTTCATTTAAGGTAAGGGTGGAAGACACGTTCATTTAGGTTAAGGGTGGAAGACACGTTCATTATAGGTAAGGGTGGACATTCACTCACAACATCATGATATGCAGTGTATCGTGAATTTTAAGGTAATACTATTGTGCATCTCCATCTGAAGTATTTATATTTCGGTTAATATTGTAAAATACTGTACTCAATGAAATGTCACACTTCCAATGCGAGCAATATACTTGTCGGTTGATACCTTTAATTAGACACAACGTGCAATATGCACGTAATGCAATGGCTAAGTTAATCACATCAGCCTTAGTGAGCATTTAATGTAAAACCTTGAATTAACTATGATTCGTGATCTGAACTCAATCACATGTTTGCCTGAAACAATTTTGAAGTCATTGAAACGTGGAAACCACCACTTAAACAATGATTGTTCGATTCCGAACTCCAAACAACCGTTAATGGGAAACGGCCCGTGTTCCCTTTATTGTATTAATGCGATATAGTATCTCTGTCCGTAAAAACACAGTGCTTTATATATATGGTTTTATGGTTAGGTTAACATATTTATCAATGCTTAATATTCACTTATTGACTAGATAAAGAGACGTGCTAAATTCGCTACTGCTACTGATGCAGATTATATTCATCTCGATTGATAGACAGTTTTTATAACACACAGACCAAGTACTCTCCGCGGAGCATTGCATTGTGTGTTATAATATGTAATATGCTTTACATGTGCAATTGGCTGTATTGAAAATTAAGGGGTCATGCTATCATCTAGCATGCTCTAATAAGCAATTAAAATGTTAGAAATACAGTGATGTTGAACGTTAATGACTGAACAGAAAAGAACACAATATTTTATTCATGCTCAAGGATGTTAAAGGGGCCTTTTCACATAATTTGGCATATTTTGAAGTTTGTCATTAAATGCTTTATATTGATAAATGTAAACATTGTATCTTAAAAGCTCCAGTAAAAAATCAAGAACAAAATATAAAAAAGGGAAAAAAAAGTAGGCGGTACCAGGACTCGAACCATTGGCCCCCGGAGTCCTGGAGTGAGTCAGAAGTAGAAACGCATTAGCCCTTTTGGCTATTCCGCCGAATTTACACAGTTTAAGTATTTTATACCTTGTATAAGCAATCTTCGTAGTTTCGTAAATTTAAACGACAACAACAGAACTATCCAAATTATTCAATCGTTTCGCGTTGCAACGCTTTATAATTTTTAGGTTTTCAAATCGTCAAAAGATACATATAAAGGCTATTTTGGACTATGGTAAATGTTCAGTAATACTGTTTCCTCACAAATATCATAACTTAAACGAAAATTTGCTAATCTGAAACAACTTTTTTCAACTTTGTCAATTTACCAAACCCTGAAAAGATCCCTTTAAGCTCATCGTCTTTTACATAACAGCATGAACATATTACAAATATACAACATTTCGAAGAAAGATCATGACACGAAGTTTAATTTGAATCTCAAGAGTACTTTGACTTTGAAGTAATATATATATATATATATATATATATATATATATATATATATATATATATATATATATATATATATATCGGGTTTCCTTTACACACTGAACATAACGGTTATCTCGTTGAGATCATGTTCGTTTAATTCTTTACTGTCATTGTGTATTAATGGTAACATTAAAAGTGTAGCTTAGACATTTAAACATGTAGTATATAGGAATAAAGAATCTACAGAAACATAATCAGGAAATAAATTCAGATTGATATCCGCAATTTTATTTATAGCAAGTAAATACATGCCTGTAAAATACAACACAACATTAAATGTCAACCATGTCCTGTGTATTAACAAAATCGTCATGCAGATTAAGTCAAAGAAAATCATGTTTTTAACGAAAATTGATTTTTAAAAAACAACAACATTAATTTTAACAAGTCATATACTGGGAATATAATGTTTGATTAAAACGATATATTTAATTGCATAAAAAGCGATGCCATATATTTCCGGCGCAGAACGAGCGATATTGTATCACATTTGAGCCGTGTCATGCGATAATGGGTCTTATGTCGTATGCGGCAAGGCTTGCTCCTGACCAAAAAGCGCCCACGGCCGCGCAGCTACTCATATTGATTGTTTTCAGAAGCTTAAAACTTCACGCTTACATAATCACGAAAGCACCAAATCACGTGGTCTGTGTTGCATTTATCAGCGATGCGTGCTTTTCTTTCAAGTTTTAGAGTATATGCCACATTTTATGAAAAGCGGCATTGAATGGCGAAAAACTTTGTAGGGAGCGCAATGGAGAATTACCTAGTTAGCCCCCCCCCCCCCCCCCCCCCACCACTCCGTGTCATTATTGAGCGTCTGAACGGTAAAATGATCAAAGATATATTCAGAATTGTTATTTCCATGTCGATATTACCTGAAACGATGTTTACACAATATCCTACTCGCAAATTTCTCATTGGATTGTGTCAACAACGCTTTGTTACGAAATGTACGGTGAATTTTATATATAGCAATACAAGATGTTTATTCAGCATTTTCACGTACTTAACAATACAATACGAAATTTAGTCGTAATGCAGAGACGTTCTCAGCAAATATTATCGTTATTACATGAATAACATTCCTTCAGTTTGCAAAAACAACTTACTAGTTAAAGGTCTAAATATGAACACAAAATAGTATGCGCGGATGTAATAAGCAAAACTTATTTTGTAATCAAACAAAAATCTTAATTCCACAAACAAAATAAATGCCATAAACGTTTGGACTAGCGCTACTACTTGTATATCAATCGAGCTGATTCATGGACAAAAAATATCTAATATCCTATGCGGCAAGACTTGCCAATGACCAGACTACACGAATTAGTACCTGAATATAAGGAAGTTGAGCCTCAATCTGGAAAATGCTTGGAATTCACGCATGCGCGTAAAGTGTCGTCCCAGATAAGCCTGTGTAGTCCGCACAGGCTAGTCAATGATGACGCTTTACGTCTAAATCTCATTTTTCAAAAGAAGACACATCCTTCATGTTCATGTTGTTTGTAATTGTATTAGCGGTTCATTCTTTCTTTTCCAGTTTCGGATATATGAACAATTTCATTGAACGCTTTATAGATTTGTGAAAATATGCATATTTTCCTTAGTTATGAAGTTCTATAGCAAATTGACCAGTTTGCCCTTGAGTGTCAACGGTGATCTTCTGAAGCGTAAAATGATCTTAGATTAATTCTGAAGTGTTACTTTCTATGTCGACATAATATAAAAAAATGTACTTTTAATATCAAATATATCTTATGATTTGTAAGTATTTCGTGCAATTACATTTAAAAAGGTCTTGTGCGAATGGTGATTGAATATAATTTCACAAATTTGTTTGTTAGCAGAATATTTCTTGTTTAAAGTTATGTAATTTAAATAAAATCAGTTGTTGATTTCTATTGGTTCGTTATATAGCATAACTTTTAAAATGATAAACGTAGGCCATGGCTTTACCACCGAACACATTTGTAAAGAGGAAAAAACATTTTTTTACATCATAGAACAGGCGTTTTATATATTCTAATAAATCAATTGAATAACTTGAGCCATACTTGCCAATACCCAACTGTTTAACTTCATATCAGGTGCGTAATAAACTTAGAGATGTTAAATTAACCCATTTATGCCTAGCGTTTTGAAAAAAGGACATTGCAAACAGCGTTGACCCAGATGAGACGCCGCATAATGCGGCGTCTCATCTGGGTCTGCGCTGTTTGCTTAAATGAATTTCTTTATGAAATATTCTAAATATAGAAATAAATATACCAGACACCCCTACTTTTGGAAATAAATTGATCCAATTTAGAAGGATGGGAGAGTCCACTGGGCATAAATGGGTTAAACGATTGCTTCTTAAGACAAAACACGCTTTTTTGATTATTTTGTTTAAAGAGCGCTTAATTATGTTACATATTAAATACAAAAAACATGCGGAAGTGATTATAATATTTATATTACGGATAGGTATTGACTTTCATAGTATGCTATAGTTTACCAAGTGAATTGTGGTTAAGTATAGGGGCGTATGGTGTTAATTATACTAAACATGTTATTGCAACGTAGGCAAATTAACGCGTGTGTTTTTATCCGGTAGAACAGTTGGTATCGTGTTTATGTTGTAAAGATGTGATTCTTATTTTCATCAGTTGAGAATATTAAATCGGAACTCAGGTGTGCTATACACTAAGTTAACTTGTTCAATTGCTTGGACAGTCGGTTTTGTTACAATTTAACTTTTTTTGTCGGGAATAATAATAACTGATGATTACTGGATACAATATCACATTTTGTTAGATTACTACTCAGCTACAAAATCTTCATTTTTTATTGTTGATTAATTTACTAAAACGACATTTACAAATTAATTAAAATCAAGTAGTATTAAAACATTTTATATATTTGACATCAGCTTTCATAGTGGAACTCATTTCTTTGGTTGTAGATCTATCGTACATTTGATAAGATTTGTGGCATTAGTTTTATAAAATGCTAAAATTGTTTAGCTACGACGAATACATACAAACCATTCTCATACATTGGCCAGACGTAAGTTGCTTTATATCGTTTGCACACGAAACCTGTTTTAACATGTACGTAATCATTGCGGATCTTAACATTAACTTAAATCATTAAATACAGTTTATTGCTTATCCTTATTTTGCAGAATTTGTTTGTGTACGTATGCATGCGCCTATCATGTATTTCACATGAGAACTAACACACACACATAACACTGTTTTGGATACGCTTTCTTGAAACACCTTTAATTAAAGACAATTATTTCAGTTAGGTGGCGTCATCGAAATGTAACTTTTTCTGACATTACACATTAAAGCTGTATATTATACTCTATTGTTAAGTAAATATTATGATTAAAATTAGCTAGGCTGGTCTTGCTTAGAACACTGTCTTTTATACTTCACTAACCCAGTATGCTCTTTATTTCATAAACGTTTTTTGCTTGTTTTCATGTGTGTAACGCATATGCTAATGTGTAACCCTTTGCATGCTGGGAAATTTGTCGTCTCCTAAATTGTCGTCTGCTAAATTTCTAAAATTAGCACTTTCTTCGATTTTTTTCCAGAGAATACTATCAGAACAGCAAACAGTTTGGATCCTGATGAGACGCCACGTTATGTGGCGTCTCATCTGGATCCAAACTGTTTGCAAAGGCCTTTACAATTCGGTTCCAGCGCTGAAAGGGTTCACGAATGTACGGTAAGCTGTATTAGCTATCGCGGACTTTTGCCCTGAAGTGCTGCAGCAAAGTAAATGCTTCGCCCTTCAACTTCTACAATGATCGTGTGAAATGTAAGTTAATCTGAAATGCATTCAACTTTGTTTTTAGCCCGGACGAAACAACAAGAAGGACATATTTTAAATTTCCAACCGGCTTTGTGATTTACATTGGCTAAAAGATAATCGACACAAAATTTTTTTCACTGGGTATGTAAAAAGAAGGTTCAACACTCGTTTGGTAGTATTTGATGCACGAACGTAGATTGACAAATAGCACATTTAATACATATTGTGATAGTGTTTCGGCGGGCCGTGCTCACTTATATTTTAACGGCATTCACAACGGCTACTTCTTAATAATAAGTCTACCGCTTCTTCTTTTACACTTACTTCTGTTGGTAGTACTCTTTCAGTTATTTTATTTCTAATACCCAAAGTCCTGTTATTACCTTTGCTGGTAAAATAACTACACATTTTGACTTTCTCATACCTGAAAAGTTAAGATTATCCCTTAACAATGTACATACGACAACAAGCATACGTGTGTGAACAGCCAACGTATTTTATTTCACATCATGAATTTATCTCTTAAATAAATAATTAACTGATAACGTTATGATGAATCACTATTCAACTGATGTTCGAAAACCACATTTATATTTTTGCACGATTGTAATACCAGTTCATAAGCAGATACCATCAAGACCGGTAAACCAAGACGTAAAGACGTAACAACAATACGCAAGGAATCGCAACACACACATCGTGTATGACACTGCACGCCACCAATACCATTCATCAATGACGTGTACATTTCAGAACATCAAAACTCAATAATTCGTAAACAGCCCGTATTTCCATAATTGCATTTGTGTAATTCTGCCAATTTGTTCGAATAGTCGATATTTAACAAGAAGAATAAGTCTTCTCGAGCAGAAAATTGCTTATGCCATTTTGAACTAAATATGTGGCAACCTAATTATATATTGTTAACAATTATACACGCCAAACTATTACTCAGAGAAAATATAAATATTTATCAGTACTCTATAATTGACGGGCCAAAAATGAACATTTTTCTCCAACGAAATTGCATCGCGTGACCAAAGAGAACTACAATAAGACATATACTGACAGGAAATGCCTAAAGTATATTAAGTTAATCGTATAATATTTTCATAGAATGATATTTCCTTTTACCATCGTCGCATGTTCTGCAAGTCGGATCATTATAGTGGTCATACATGTTCCTGAATATTTTCTCATTACCATACACTGATATTTGTTTTAAATTCCGTTGATTGCGACTCGTTTACTTGCAACTCTGCAGACGGGGCAGTAGTATCGGTTAGCGTTGCCGATAAGTTCTGCAAAACGCGGCGTATTGCGTGCTTAGCTCTTCCAGTGCTGGAACCGGATTTTGAAGACCTTTGCAAACAGTTTGGATCCAGATGAGACGCCACAAAACGTGGCGTCTCATCATGATCCAAACTGTTTGCTATTCTGATAGTATTCTTTGATTTTTTTAAAGAAAATGCTAATTTAAGAAATTCAGCAGACGACATTTTAGCAGACTACAAATGAAGAAGCAAGTAAACGTAAATAACAGGAATTTCTTATATTTGGATGCAGCTGTGGCAATATATAGCTTTGTATATAACATAGTTTATATATTGTTCATATGAAGCTGACATATTGATGTTCGATTTCGTTTGATATTACTTGGTCTGCAGAGATTATCGAAGATCTACTGTCATCATTTTTTTATTTCACAAAAGCCGTATTAACTGCCTATCTGCACAACTAGAGATCAAGATTGCGTAAAAACATTAACCTTTGCTCTGTCAGTCTACAATTTGATACGTTGTCAACGCCATACTTGTCGAATATGCATCTTTGCATTTATAGTAGCACAAGACTTGATGCATATCGAGTATACATTATTTATTCTGTTAGGTAGTGTTGTTCTCAACAATTCGTGCTACATACCTATACAGACCGCTGGTCAATAATTCAAACAGTTTGGGTTGATGGATCAACGGTGTAAGCTCTTGATTCAAAGACGAATACGGATAATCAGTCGACTTTGTGCAGTTTAATTTGCATTTCATCTCTTAAAAAATAAGGCAATATAGAGAGATCAAATGGTCATATTTCCAAATCATTGGTTCTGTGGAGATTTATTTTTTTAAGAAAAATATCCGGCTTTCTTAACAAATGAATTTGTATGAGTGCTCACTTAAAGATAGTTTCCATAGTATACGTATGCGCTTTATATCCCCGTGATTTGATAAACACGCAATACATTCCGTGTTGCGTGTTTAATATTAGACAAAAATGCTATATTCCATAAAATTGATCCTTAATGAGATTCGTGTGATTTTAAAACTAAAATAGAATTCTGTTTTTGCGTATGCTTTCATTTTTTATTGGTGATCATATTTTACTAAATTCATTATTAACAGCCACATATTCCAGAAACATGATGGCTGTGATCACGTGTTCTGTTTATCCCATTGATTTCCATTACAAAAGTCTTATTTATTCATTAAAGTCGCGGATATCATTATAAAGCTTATGATGAGAAGAATATGAATACTTAACAGGAAATTGGAAATAAATGAGACAGAAATATAATTTCTCAAAGGTAGATCTATACTTGTAAGACATATCTAACGCAACAACTACATTAAAACAACGGGCGTATGTTTATCAAGACAAACATATTAAGCAATTACGAAAACTTTGTGACTTTATTTTGATGTCTTTCACCACTGCGGGTTATGGAAGTATCTGTACAATTATATCGCTTTATCTTCAAATTTTAGCAACGTATCTGTTATCTGGTAAAATATTGAATCAAATCAATTAATTATACGCCTCACAATTGTGTAAACGCTATCATGGAAAAAAAATGCCTCTTCGTGGACAATACTAGTATATGCATAGTACTTGATTCAACGGCTCTCAAAAATAAACGCCCATTATTATCGCGTGACCAACGGTTTAAAAACGGCATACCATGACAGGAAATGCCAAATGTAATGTACGGCAATCTAAATTATATTATCTGACAATGCTATTTCATTTTGCCATCGTCGTTTGGTCTCCACGGAAGCATGGTTTATTGATCGTGCCAGTTCATTATTACAATTTATTGATTTTTGCGTTTAATTCCGTTGAATGCACAGCGCTTTGTATGTTTTTACTGAAAGCCCATCCGTACTGTGAAACAGTCGCCTGTCGTATCGGTTTGTTTTGTTGGAATAACATCACATTGAATGTATTCGTTTGACAAGTGTTTGCGTAACCATTTATTCTTTGAGTATTTGTTATGGATAGCTATTGGTTGAAGTTTTAAATAGATAGCTTATAAGATAATGCCAGCATTATGTTTTGTTCAGAGTTTATTGTCATTGGTGTGGTTTTGGCGAATGATAACTTGTTGAAAATAACTTTGTCTTGTGATTCTTTCATACTTTAAACTTGTAATAAATTGCGCACGGATATGGGTTATACTTTTTCAAAATTTTCTTTATATAAACAGCGTTTCTATAAAACGCGCGATGATGTTATTAACATATACAAACTTACTTTAAAATACGTAGCCAAATGTTAAAGAATTATCGGTAAGCACTTTAAAACAAATCAATTGCTCGAAGACATACATTAATGTGTAATCAGAAGCAAAGATACGAACTGAATCCCTGAATATACCATTCTCTAATGGAGATTGACTAAAAGTGTACCCAACAGTTTTAAATATCACCCATGTACACTTGCAGTATAGTGTTTATTTTCAAACGAGTAATTGTATTAAAGCTGGTGTTGGTAATACGGGTTCGGTATATAACACTTAGTAATGCTATTTAAATAATGCACGTGTTAATGACTGTTTCATCTAAAATCTTTACAAATGCGTATTCTTTGTTATGCAAGATTGTTCAGGCATTTAATATATTCTAATTAATCAAAAGAATAACAACATCCTCTATTTTCGATACCCCACTGTTTAAATACATATCAGACACGTAATAAACTCAGAGATGTTAAAAATATTAGCTGCATATTTCTTTTTAAGTGAACACATGTGTTTGTCTAATATTTTGTTTTAAGATCGCTTAATTCCTTAACATTCCTAAACATACGGAAGTGATCATAAAATTTACGTTACGGAAACGTTTTTGCTTTCATATAGCTCTAGTGTTTACCATGCGAATTTCGTTTTAATTTAGAGGCGTATGATATGATTAATACTACACTTTCCAAGGGATTGAATCGTGATGATACGTGGCTGAACATGAGCGATATAAAAGTTATAGGAGTAGTATTTTTTAATGCAGCATCCATTTGTTCAAATGTGTAGAGGATATGTGTAGGTATAGGTGTGTTTACATTTAAAAAGAACTAAACTCTAGCATTTTGGTGAAATGATGTCGAAATGACGTTATAAAATGACGTTATTGCAAGGGAAACAACGAAAATTATCACAATTTTTACTGTTAATTTTAATTGTTTTAAATTACTCATAGTTGCCTATTAAGCACAGGACAACCTTTAATAAAACATACGCCTTGGGTACAAACATGTATTTGATTTTGTGAAAGTGCACACGTCGGTTAAAAGGTGTGCACGCCTTCTATATGTATATAACACCATGGTTAAGCATAAGCTACCGCTGTTATATTTTGAATAATACGTGTTGTAATACCAGAAATTATGTCTGAAGTCATCATGTGTAACGTTTTGAAACATATTCATCAATGAATTATACTGAGGGCAGGATGCCATTTATTTAATATGTCTGCATATAAGACGGGTCATGCGAAAACGGGCCTTATGCCATATACAATTCGCAATCTGGTCTGGTCAGGATCTACGCTGTCCGCTATAATGACATACAAGTTTTCGTGGTTTCATTACGAAACTAATATGGCAGAAGACCCATTTTCGCATACGCGACTCTTATCGTACACATATGTGTCTTGTTCTGAGAAAACAGGGCTTAACGCTTGTGCGTAAAGTGCCGTCCCAGATTAGCCTGTGCAGTCCGCACAGGCTAATCAGGGACGATACTTTCCGCTTTTATGGTATTTTCAGTTTAAAGGAAGTCCCTTCTTACCGAAAATCAAGTTTAAGCGGAAAGTGTCGTCCCTAATTAGCCTGTGCGGACTGCACAGGCTAATCTGGAACGGCACTTTTCGCACATGAATTATGCCCAGTTTTGTCAGAACAAGCCACATATTATTATGTTCAATAAATCACAGCAGTATTCTATTTAACAACACTATTGTGTACTGCTGATAAGTAACCGCATTCTGCGGAAGGAACTGGTGTAATCATGGAACCTTCTTTAATGTAGAAAAAAACAACATAATAATTGTTTCAATCAGTTGAGTATATTTAATCGGAACACAGGTGTTCAATACACAACATGAATTTTGTTTTATAGCCTGAAAATTGGTTTTGCTACATTATATTTTTGTCAGATATATAATTGTTAAAGATTAATGGACACAATATCAACTATAATCCGATTACTTCTTAGCTACTGAAACTTCAGTATTGTGTTGGTGTTGATTAATTCACCGAAACGACATCTAACCGCTACTCATAATTTAAATGAAATAATATTGATCGGTTTTATACTTGGAGTATCAGATTTCATAGAAGAAATAATAACTTTGGTTGAAAATTACTATAGGTATACATTTTGTCATTAGTTTAATAAATAATACAATTGTTTACCTGCGGCGGATATATACAAACCATTTTGTGTCGTAAATAGGAATGACGTTAGTCGCTTTTTATGCATGCACGTTGACGTGCTTTAACATTTACTTAAATGTAGTGCAGTACATCTGAAAGTCATCTCGAATCACGACATACAATTGATGATAAATTGTGAACGTATTCATACACTTATGACGTGTTTCATCCTCACGTGTGAATTGACAAACCTTTGATAAAAAACACTCCGTCGGTTAAGCTTTCTTTAAATATCGCTATATAAAGAAAACTCTTTCAGATTGGTGGCGTCATAGTTTTTTATTTCCTTCCCTTGTCAAAATATAGAGAAAGCTTAGTGTTTAATTTATTTTTAAGGTTAACATATTTATCAATTTGCTCCTCTCAGATGAGAGAGAGGCCAAAAGACGTGCTCCCTTCCATTGCCCTATGCAGAGTTGTTGTACTTTGCTCTCATATACAATATCTGCCATCACAAAAAAATCCTGCCAGATTTGTTTGGCTGTTTGAAGTATTATATAATTACATGAAGTATCATTTTATAATATATTTTGAAAAAAGTGTATAAGTTTATATTCATAATAAAACAATACATTACCCATTTAAAAAAAGTAAAAATAGCAACGGAAACATTTTTGTAACGTCTGGCTTGGCTATCATCACGTATTCGGTTATGAAGTCTGGCTTGACTATCATCACGTATTTGGTTATGAAGTCTGGCTTGGCTATCATCGCGTATTTGGTTATGAAGGCAGGATTTAATATGTGAACAGAAGTTGGCTCTCTCTGCTTCGGCTAGGGATTCAAATGTGTCTTGTTCTGACAAAACTGGGCATAATGCATGTGCGTAAAGTGCCATCCAAGATTAGCCTGTGCAGTCCGCACAGGCTAATCAGGGACGACACTTTCCGCTTAGACTTGATTTTCGGTATGAAGAAACTTCCTTCAAACTAAATATACCATAAAAGCGGAAAGTGTCGTCCCTGATTAGCCTGTGCGGACTGCACAGGCTAATCTGGGACGGCACTTTACGCACAAGCATTAAGCCCAGTTTTCTCAGAACAAGACACAAATGATCTTTATCGCTCTTAATACGCTTGGTTTTTACTAAATTTCCCTAGTTTAAATCGCTGTATTTATTTTATTTGTATCATGTTCATTACATATAAGCTACAATGTAATACAAGTTAGGTTACCTGTATAATTAATAAGTACACAAATTTATAGTTTTTTAAATCGGTAATTCTCAGATTGAGGAAAATACAATTTTTATGAAGTTTATATATTTAGCTAATAATTTCAAATTCAATTTTGATAAACGTTACTTTTTGTTAAATGTTGATGACTAGGATATTTGTCTTCTAACATAAGCATTACTAGTCATTTATTAGTGTTTCCCATACATCTTTAAATCAGGACGTCCGATAATTGTCTTACTATTACATATAAACCCTTATTACTCTTACCAATGCACGAGGACGCTTTAGTGAAGAACCTTTAAATACCTTACGATTCATTTGATCATTAAATCTCGAAGACGAAGCCGTCATAAACGTTTGTCTACTTTTCGTTCACTAGCCTCCTAGGCTTACCTTTACAATTGCAGAATCTTTCATTTGACTATATATCAATTTGAAAACACTGAAATCGCGGTCTTTTTCCTTGAAATGTTAAAGCAAATGAAACAATTCGCCATTTAGCTTTTTTGATGGCCTTCTTAAATATACGATGGTATTGGGTTTTACCTTGCGACATAACATGAAAGATGTATATTGTATATTTGGCACGCGCTTTTCTAACTGGTTCTGTAAGCAATTTTGCGTAGACGATTGGTAAAATTAATTTATATAATACCAAATATTGTTATGAACGCGTTTTTTTTATATAACTTTCATGGTGATTTGTTGCAGGAAAGTACCTTGATAAACCATAAATAAATTAAATACAAACAGTGTTTGTGCTGCCGCGGGAGTGGCTGATTGGGCATCAACGACATTTAAAAATGTCAAATTCTTAATAATATCAATGTTATAGCTAATGACGATGTCCCTGCAATTACCACTTATACGTATGGTACTTATACTTAAAGAAAAATGTCAGTAGAATCTGCCAGTATAAACATATCATTTAGAGACATGCACTCATTATAAATTATATATGTACGCAAGAAAGAAATGTTGAATGATGGCCGTTCTGGTTTGAAACTACAAAACGATTGATTGCATTTTTTTAAATAACTTTTTTGCTATGAACATTTATACTAAAATGCATGGGCTATGTGTTTCACTTGACTTTAAGAATGCTCATATCTTCATGTGTGTTCAATAGGTTGTTTCCTCGGTGTATACTTGGCTATAATTATCAGTCGATTCATAGATTTTATCATATGGAAAATCATGATATGTACGTCTTAAATATGCTTAAATATGCTGCATTATTACTGAATTAATATACAAGGTATCTTTTTATTAAGATTTCTTAATTCAAATAATGTTGTTACAACGCTTTTGATGCGGAGACGAATGCCAGTAAAATTGCGACTTTATGTTTAACCATTTGCATTTAATCTCCGGCAGTGAACAAAACATTAAGCTGAGGTATATGTTGTTAAGTTTCCAATTACATTCAAACCCTCCACAGTAATTGGCCGATGGTAATTTGCTGATTGCTAAAGTAATTACTTAAATTGTTAATTGGAATGCATTTTGATGAAATAGTAATGCATACTTATTGTCGTAGTTTGGGATTTTAGTGCATTTTTATTTGTATTTCTCTTTGTTTAATTAATTTATTAATCAATAACTACTTCGAATTAATATTGTTTTATTTCTATGTTAAATCGAACTTCTATATTGAATCAACACGTGAACCTGTTTGCTGACATTAAAATGAACCATGCTTAATAAGATTGTATAATATTCTTGTGTCTTTTGGATTTGCAAAGAATAGAGGAAAATATTGGAAAATTCCTGACAATTGCATTCACTTTTATGAGAAAGACTTTTATGTGTTTTTTTGTCGGTTCTTTCCATGTATGGAATGGGTTAAATTTGATTAATTTGACAAGTGCTTACAATTTCATTGTTCTAATGCTTATAGTATGCATAATAAATTATCATATACATTGATGTTATTCAAAACGGGTTTATATACAGAATGATCAGCTTTCGATAACGGATCAAATGCGTAATTTCTTAAATGTCACGTGTTGTTCATATTTGAACGCTTTAAATTACAGTTTATTACTAGATACAGTTAATAATTAGTAGTTATTTTAATGCATGTGTGTATTGGGCCTATTTCCTCGAGCAAGTGTTATTTTATTAGCAAAATAAGTCTTCACGATGAGAATAGCATCAATGTATTGTCTGGTTGCTAGATAGAGTAATGCTACAAGCTCATGGAAGTTTATATACATGTTCTTTTTATAGTTCAGTTTTCATTTCGCGCAAGATAACCTTTAACGAAATAATAAGACATTTTTATCATGTTTTGCAATTGTTACCGCTGTCATTGATTGCATTATCTGATGAGTAAATACGGCATATCCTAAATGAAGACAAACACTGCTCTAGTAGATGCAATATCGTTTATGAAATCACGAAAATGCGCGATCATATACATTTATTTATGTTTTCTTCTCTTTCATTCATAACTAAGATGTGTGTTTATGTTATTGCAATTTTATTGAAATGTAGCGATCTTGTTGTTTCAATTAAAATGAAATATACATATATTAAATGGCGATTATATCGTGTACAAGTATACATGTATACATGCTTTAGTGTTGATGATTTTACGATAATATATAAAATGAATGTTACATTTATTTATCTGTACGGAAACATATACACTGTAATTTATGTTATATACGACAATCGCCTAAAATGCGATTTGTGGCTATTTCATGTAAGAACATAACATAAGGAACGTTGTTCTAAAATGGTTAAATCTCTTATTTCAGTATATTTGTCAACTGTATTTAAGCGATGCTGAACCAAGACAGTCTGAGACTATATAGTCTATGTGTGCAGATGTTCACGATATAGTTTACTTAAGCAAACCGATAGAAGAGGTCACTAACATGATTTCTTTGGCGTCTTTTTTTTCGTTTTATTTACTTTATTTGATTGCTGCGTTCAGCGCATGGCCTTGCTTCACTGTCAGCACACTTTACATTCTTTGTTAATGATAATTATAGATACATTTAACAGAATAAATAGTAAGTCGGTATATAGGATTTTGAATTTACAGAAACATGATCAGGCGAGCAAGTCTACTTAATACTCGCTAGTCATTTATTTAATTCAAGTGATTACCTTCTTGTAACATGCAACGCGACATTCACTGTCGATCAACTTCTCTGTATAAACAACAGTCGCTATGAAGAGACAGTCTAAGCAAAAAAATTATAATTCAAACATGAAAGTTAAAAGTTATGTTACCACTGAGCATTAAACGTTATTTTTATAAACACAATCATAATGCACGGATGTTATAATCATCAGTCATTTTTGAGGAAAACAATAATCTTAATTCCCTTAAGAAAAAAATGGCCATATATTTATTGTGCAATACTAGCGCTACTATAAAACAATTGTTTCGCGCCATGGGACTTGTGGCGCATGCGCAAGGGTTGCTCTAGACCAGACAGCGATTATTTATACGCGCACTACTGCACGCTAACACAATCACGTAGCCTGTGTTGCATTTATTAGCGGTTCGTGCTTTTCTTTCTAAGATTGAAGTTAATATTATTAAAAGCTATATCGATTGGAGAAAAAGGGGATCGCTGCCATTGTCACGAAGCGCTATAGAGAAATAACTAGTTCGCTCTTCAGCATCAATGGTAATCTTCTGAACTGGAAAATGATCTTATATTAATTCAGCATTGTTATTTTCCCTGTAGACATAACATGAAAGGCTGTCTTTTCAATAACTTACACGCGCAGTTCTCTCAGGATCTGTTATAATTGCTTGGCTTTCTATTGAATTTTCTAGTTAACGATACACGCTGTGTATTTTACATGTATGCAAGTATTTGTTCCGAAAAATGTTCCCTAATAATAAAACGTTGTGTCTTATTTTGTGAAATTATTGAAATTATTTCTTGTTAAAATTGCTCTTGATGCAAATATTTATACTACAGCTGTTCATGTAAAAAAAATGTCAATTTTAATCTTGATCGAGACCGACTTCTGATTGTTTTATGATGACATGTAACAGATGTATTAATACTGAACGATCAGAACTTTGTATTACATTTATATCCCCGTAGGAAGTAAAGGCAATATACTTGACTAACCGGTGCCTGGTTGCCTGGGTGTCTGTATGTATGCCGGTCCTTCCGTTTGTTTGTCTCTAGACAAATTGTTTAAAGCAATTTTCCCCATAGGCCTTTAAATAATTAATATTCAAACTTACATAGATTGCATTAGTAATGACTGTACGATTGTATCTTCCTGTGTTAAACATAATAAACTTTATGCTAAGTTGAATTAATTTAAAATTTCGTAGAATTATTATTTTTCATATAGGCCTATTTATTCGAGTAGCTGTTTTATTATTTAGCCTTGCATAGTATTATATTGCTCATACACTTTCGTGACCCGGAATATAATCCTTTGTTTAGCCATATATAATATGTACTCATGCTGATTTAAATTCCGATGCATCATATTTGTATTGACAGTGTTTTTTATGGCAATTTCGGGGCCGATATTCGGCCCCATTCCCCTAAAAAAAAGTATATATTTTCCGCCCATTTTGTTAAAATAAATCCCCTACAGAAATTACAAAAAATATTTTTATTTTTTTTAGAAAGAACTGTTTCATAATCATGACAAATATATCTCAAATTTATTTAAAAAATAACAAACAAAGTATAGAACTATAATTTATATGATTTTAATTATTATAAAGTGTTATATTAAATTAGATTAGTTTTTTCCAAATCAGTGGACTTTTCACATGAATTGCATTTTTCTCCCAAAATGGCCAGGAAAAGGCCTGATGTATCTATATTGTGTCAGTATTTGTTGATAAAAACATTCCAATTTGGTCCATTTTATTGATAAAAAATGCTCAAATTTGCCATTTAGTCGATTAAAAAAAACTCAATTCGACTCAAAATGGCTAAGAAAACTGAGACTGTGCATGAAGGCTGAACTGTCTGAAACTAATGTTGAAAAATCATTGGTATATATTTAAGAAAAAAGGACAGAGACATTCTGCTGTGAATATTATATTCATACAAACATCTGTATTCATATAATAAATATCATTACATATAAAAGAGTGAATTTTTAATTTTCCCCTTTTCCTAAAAAACGACGCATTTTTCCCCTTTGGACGGGCCCCGCCGCCATTCCTCTATAAGTGAAAAAAAACACTGATTGATTCCTTATTGACAAGAAAAAACGATTAAACTAAACCTTGTTGACAACGGTTAATATCTTGATGTATAGCATTCTTTGTGGAAAGCAATCGTAGAGGAATAATAAATGTTTACAAGAAAATAAGTCGTGTGATAAATTTCGTTTTATCAAAATGACACTTAGCAAGCTTTGTAATGGAATAAATTCATTCATTAGTGAATTTAAGCATCTTGCATATATGTTAAAGCATCAATATCTTGACTTTCTATGGTTTACGTATTGTATATGCAATAGTTGGCACTCATATTTATGAATACGTCTTTGTATTTGACATTGTATTGATAATAGTTTGTTTCTCGTCTCAAAACGAGTTAATGATACAAACGGGCGTGATTTATGTCCTTTATTCTATTTCATCACATATTGTTGTGTCGATAAAGAACGTCGCGAATTTGAAATAACGGTTCTACAGTATATTTGAAACTGATCAACAATAATAAGTCAAATTGCAATTCATTTAGAGCGAACACGCAATAATGCAAAATACAATTACTACTTAAAACACATACATGCTTGCTGTTTCAAAGAAACAAAACTCCCCAAACTAAGCATCGCGTGAACATAAAGCGCTTTAATACAGAAAACCGCGGTAGGCAATTCCCCAAATTATTTAGACAATCTTTATTCCATTATCAGAAAATGATGCTGCCTTCTTCCATAGTCGTTTGGTCTGCACAAGGTAGTTTATTATTTTAAGACAGTTCATTGATTTTAGCGTGTCACTCCGTTGAAAAGAATGCTCTGTGCCTCTTTTCACTTGAAGCTCAGAGTTGTATATACTTGCATTAACTGTATTAATTGGATTAGTGTTTCTTTAGCGTAAAGTCCGTTGATCATTATGATTCTGTTGTATTGACCGGTAAGCCATTCATGTAGTTTTGTACAGATGCGCTATACAGAATTGCATACATTATATTCGGTTTTCAGTTTATTTGTCGCTGTTGTTAGTTCTCTGAATGGTTTTGTGTCTAAAAATAGTGTTATATTTCAAGCTTTCCTCTACATGTTTTGTTTATTTATTGTTTTGACATATGCATTTTAACTACTCAACTATTATGTATTGTACTGACAATGGACCGCTTGCCTGAAATAAAAGTATCATGGGGGTTAACATAAATTTCTCTCCTGATGTATTATCTTGAGTTTAATTTCTTGCTCCATCTAAGATAGCTATCAAAGTTATATCAACGTTTTAGCTGAAAGTTTACGGCTTAAAGATTCGTTAATTTGTCTGCAGTGTTTGTTTTTATAAACCAATATTTCTATTTTTTTCTTTACGCATAATGTTATTATTGTTCACGGGGCTATACAGTTTATAGTTCAAAGTCTCAAACTAGAGAAACATGCAAGCATGGTATGGATACAACAACAACACACACTGTTGATGCCATGGGTTACCATATAACGTTAATCAATGCTAATGAACAAAGACATCAATCGAGGATTTGACATTTGTCTTACTGGCGTTTGAAAACCGACTTAAATGGTGCACGTGTTGACAAAAACGAAACAACATAACACCGATTTATCAAAGTTTATTATCTGTCGAACATTATTTCAATTGTGATTTATTCAGTCTGAGAAATTCGTTGAAAGTTAACAACTATTGTATTCGATAACACACTGTTTTAAACTCATATCATGCACTTAACAAACGGAGATATAGCAAATCATTCACCGTGTATTGTTTCAAATAATAGTCGAAGAATGCTTTGGTACATCCCTTTAGATTCGAGCGAAAGCTGGAATGATTAGAAACTTTACATAACGGAAAGGTGTGTCCTTTAAAATGCATAATATTCTTGTTAATAGAAAGCACATTTCGATGTATGTTAGGGGGCATGTGATATATAATCATGATATTATCGAGCCGAATATTTCTGTCGCGAAGATAACCGACTGATAAAGAATGCATTCAGCTATTTACTAGTATGTATAGTATATATATAGTTTATATGTAGCTGATAATACATTGTTGACTTCGTTATTTAATACAAGGTCTTATTGCAGAGATTAGTGTAGATCTGCTATCATCTTTTTGTATTTTTCACACGCCGTTTTTACTTTCTTAACAACTATAGCGCAACATTGCATAAAACATCATGTGTTATATATTAAAAAAACCGTTTCCTATGTGAATCCACCATTATTTAAGTTCCATTCTTTATTGAACTCAACTTGTAAAATTGAAATTATAAATTTGTGTAAATATGTAAAGGAAGCTCTAACCGTTAGATATTCTATCACAAATAATAATGTCAACGAAAACTAGTATTTCTTTACTGCCAGTGAAATGATATTAAACTATATAATATAAAGTCGTACTACTTTGTTAATTATACTTTGTCTCAAATTGTAAGATTACATTTTACATGTTATATCTCATACGTTGTAATATATAGACACATGTTATAACACATACGTTGTAATATATAGACACATGACAATATTGTGTGTTATATTTAATGTATTTAGACGATGTACATATGCATAAGTCTTAATAAACTGTCTGTTTTGTTCTGTTATATCAGTTTTCAATTTAATAAGTTGTCAACGCCATAATTGCCGGATATGCGTATTTGTATTTTAAGCAACATTTGCAATCGTTAAATATTGGTCCGAAATAATATATTCTGTTAGATAATTGTGCTCAAACATTTGTGCCACATAGGTATAAATACCGCATAGTCAATAATAAAAACATTTTAGTTTGATGGATAAACGGTGTAAGCTCTTGATTCAAAGACGAATACGGATAATCAGGTGACTTGTGCAGTTTAATTTGCATTTCATCTCTTCAAAAATGAGGCAATATAGAGAGGTCAAATGGTAAAATTTTCAAATTAACTGTACTTTTGAGATTTAATTTGTCAAGACAAGATCCTGTTTATTTAACAACTGAATATGCATGAGTTCTAACATTAAGAATGTTGCATTAATATACATATGCGCTATATAACCCCGTGATTTAATAAACACGTTGTATATGTCCGTGTTGCGTGTTAAACATCAGAAAAAAAATGCTATATTCCACTGAATTGATACCTAATGAGATTAATGTGCTGATAAAACTTAAACAGTATTTTTTCCGTGTGTTTTCATTTTTGTTGTTGTTCATATTTGACTAAATTCACTATTAACAGACACATTCCGGAAACATTATGGCTGTGTTCACGCATTATGTTAACTCCAGTTATTTCCATTTTAAAGCCTGATTTATTCAATAAACTTGCGGATATCATTTACAAGCTTTTGAGGAACATTATGAATACTAAACATAAAATAGGAAATAAATGGGACAGAAACATAATTTCTCAAAGATAGATAGCCACTGTAAGGCACTTCTAGCGCAACAACTAAATTAACACAATGGGTTTATGTTTATCAATATATCAATATCAAGCAATGACGTACAACTTGTTCACTCAATGACTTTAAAATTATTTTTAATCACAACCGAACGTTTTTTTAGACGACACCGAACTATTATTCGTTGTTCTGGAGCCATATTCAACTAAATATTTTACTTTTTCATTCATTAACATTAAGACAATAAACGGTCCGTATTGGCATCATTGTGTTTGTGCATTGGGCTAATTTGGTCGAGGAGAGGGCTCTTTAACAATAAGACATAATTGTTGCGCACTGCGCGCTTTCATCGGTTGTACATAGATTAAATACTTTGCATATGACGCTATTCTGTTAAACATTAACCAGAATTGTTCAAATAACGTGTTGACGATTGGCAATATTGAACACCATGTCGACAAACATATTTCTACAACGAATGAAAAGTCATATTTTAAAAAAATATGCACGTATACTTTGTATAGCTTACGGAAGGCGATGACACAAACTTGTTGATAAATACGAGATCGTGTATTGGAATATATTCGTATATATAGTAAAACTGATTTGACATGTTTGTTGTACGTACTGTCAATTGATTTGTTTGTGATAAATTGTTGGCTATGAGTGAGTTTCGGGCGTGCCTTTTTACATGTTTCCATCACAATCTTTTGCAGTGACAATTGGAAGGTACATGTCAAACAAAAACATATAATAATCGATTCAATGGCTCGCAAAATGCATGCCGATTGACATCTCGTGACCAAGGGTTTAACAAGGGTTTAACAACGGCCTATTATGACAGGAAATGCTATCAAATGTACGGCAATCTTCATTCTATTATCAGAAAATGATATTTTATTTTGCCATCGTCATTTTGTCGTCATGGAAGCATGGTTTACTAAATGTGCTTTATTACGATTTATTGATTTTGCGTTGATTTCCGTTGAATGCAAGGCGATTTGTTTTGTGTTTCTCTATTAAAAATAATCAGTAAACCGAGACAGTCGTATCAGTTTGTATTGTTGAAATAACTTAACATTTACTATATTTATTTGGGAGGTGTTTGCGTCGCGTACTGTTCTTGAATGGACATTCAAAAACCTGTTCTCCTTATGATAATTTGTTATGGTTAGCTATTGTATGTATTTTTAAATATTATATTTAAAAAGAAATGCTATAATGCAAGTTTGCGAATGCTAACTTGTTTACCATAACGTTGCCTTGTGTTTGTCTCATCGCTTGGCATTCTTTAGTTCTCTTTTACGTATGCATGATTATCAATGTTCTCAGCGTTTACTTTAAACTTGTAATCCAGTGCGAAAGACTGTGGTGATGTTTTATTTTTGACAATGTTTATATAAACAGCTATAGACTCTATTAAAATGTACAATGCTTTTTAAAACTACGTAGCTAAATGTAAAATAATTATCGGTAGGTAGCAATTTAAAATTCTACCACGGCACGTGACTTGTTTTCTATAATACAAAGAAGGAAATCTACCGTGGGTCATTACCCCGATAAACCAACGGTTGTAAGTATGACGTCACTTTTGATTGTCCGCGCACTGTTTATGAATGAATGAATACGACGTCATTTGATTTTCGTTGTTGATTTTGATTTGATTTTCATTGTTGTGGCGACGTCACATTTTCGCGGAAAAGTGGAGGACGTTCGGTTAATATAATTCTCATTTATAACCTTAATATCGCGGGTAACTTATTAATGAAATCGTGTTAGAATCGAAATAATCGACGAGTAACCGTTGGTTATTGCGGTAATAACCAACGGTATGTCGTTACGATGCTTGTTATCAAACCACTCTGGCTACCCCCTCGTGGTTTAATTCCTACGCATCGGAACTCCATACCGTTGGTTATTACCGCAATAACCAACGGTTACCCGTCGATTAATTCTTAATTCTACCACGGCACGTGACTTGTTTTCTATAGACAAAGAAGAAGCCAACCGTGGGTTATAACCCCGATATACCAACGGTTGTTAGCATGACGTCACGTTGATTGTCCGCGCCCTGTTTATGAATGAAGACGACGTCATTTGTTTTTATTGTTGTTGTGACGTCACGTTTTCGCGGAAAAGTGGAGTACGTTCGGTTAATATAATTCTCATTTATAACCTTTAAATTGCGGATGACTTATCAATAAAATCATGTTAGAATCGAAATAATCGACGGGTAACCATTGGTTATTGCGGTAATAACCAACGGTATGTCGTTTCGATGCTTGTTATCAAACCACTCGGGCTGCGCCCTCGTGGTTTAATTCCTACGCATCGAAACTCCATACCGTTGGTTATTACCGCAATAACCAACGGTTACCCGTCGATTATTTTTTAATCAACCCACTGCTCAAAGACATGTGTTATTAGTAGCAAAGATACATACTGATCCCTAAATAAGCCTTTCTCGATTTGAGAATGTCCTAAATTGAAGGCATTTGTATTAAAACCCACACATGGACACTTGAAAAATAGTGTTTATTATAGAGGTGTTATAAAAGCTGGTGTTTGGTAACATAACACGCATTAACACTATTTAAAGCGTGCAGGTGGGGTTCTTGGATGTACCATCTAACATATTTACAAATGCGTATTATGTGTTAAGCACGATGGCACAGGTGTATTCTGTGTTCAAATAAAATCAATACAATAACATCAGCAATTATTTTGGTTACCCTACTGTTTTAATTCATTTCAGGCACGTACTTAACTCAGAGATTTTAAATGCATGAACCGCAGATAGCCTCTAAAGTGAACACATGTTTTGTTGATTATTTTGTTTAAAGATCGTTTAATTCTCTTACATTCCAAAACATACGAATATTATCATAACATTTATATTACTGATAGGTATTTGCTTTCATAAACTTAAGTGTGTTTACCATGTGAATTGAGTTTTAATTTAGGGGTGTGTGGTATAAATAATATATACTATACACGGGGTTGTTTCGTGATGATTTGTGGCTGAACACGAGCGATATAACAGTCACATGAGTAGTATTATTGAATGCCGAACCAGTTTGTTCAAATACGTAAACTATAAATGTGTGTTTCGGTAGAATATTGACTTTAATTAATAAGTGGTACATGAAATTAATACTTTATCGAGCAAGAATATATCTTTACTATGATCGCTAGTTTATAAAAAAAGTTTTTCTACCGGAACCCTGCACACGCCTTTTTTTATGCCCGCCCTTTTGCTCAGTTTTAATTTTTTTTTACATTAAAAAAGCTAAACTGGAGAGAGAGATTTTGGTGAGATAAAGCTGACATACAATAACAATTATCTATAAAATTCATTGTTTTGTTTCATCGTTTTTAATTACTGATAATATCCAAAAACATACATAAAACAAACGTCATGAAGCCAAACAAGTATTTGTTGTTATAAAATAGTTCACGTCGGTTATAAGGTGAACATGACATTTATCTATGTATACACCCATTATTAATCATAAGATACCGCTGTTAAAATTTGAAATATACGTGTTGTGAAAACACAAATTATGAGTGAAGTCATTATGTGTTGTTTTTTTTTATTTTTTTTTTTAGAAGTTAGAATTCTGACCAAATACCATATGTTTCGTCTGTTTTCCTATGAGCTGGGTCATGCTGAGAAATGGGTATTATGCCATATTGAATACACAATCGCGCAGTCTGGTCGGTCAGGATCTACGCTGTCCGATATGATGGCACGAGTATTCGTAGTCTCATTGGAAGAAAACGTTGCTACTGACTAGACTGCGTGGATACGCAAACTTTGCTGGAACTACGTTAGAGGAAAATGACAGAATAACAATTTACACATACGCGGGTCATTTCGTACACATATTATGTTTAATAAATCTCAACAGTATTAAATTAACACTATTGTGTTCTGCTGATAAATAATCGTTTTCTGCGAAAGTAACAGTAGAACCTTATCTTTAATTTAGAAAAAAAATGTAATAATTGTTTCCATTAGATAAACATATTCAATCGGAACTCAGGTGTTCACTACACCAAAATGTTATTTGTTGTATTGCTTGAACATTGGTTTTGCTACATGATATTTTTCTAAGATTTAATTTCTTAAGATTTATTGATATAATATGACATATAGTACGAGAATTTGTTACGTACAGATACTTAATTATTTTTTGTGTTGATAATTTAACGACATCTAACCTGTACTCCTTTAGTAATTTATATATAATAATATGTATCGGTTTTATACTTGGAATATTAGATTTCATTGAAAAAATAATAGCTTTGGTTTGAAATAACAATAAGTTTAAGTTTAAACCTATTTATTTTAGCTCGATTGCATCGAAAGCCTAAGGCTTATATAAATGCTCTCGAGTCCGTTTACTTGGTGTCTTTGGGGGAGATCTAAAGAACGCTCCCACGGTGGGGATCGAACCCGTGACC
Organism: Dreissena polymorpha; assembly: GCF_020536995.1. Lineage (NCBI taxonomy): Eukaryota > Metazoa > Mollusca > Bivalvia > Myida > Dreissenidae > Dreissena > Dreissena polymorpha. Next base: position 31,818,129 of record NC_068363.1, read on the forward strand.
TCCCGGTCGCTAGGCGGACACCTTATCCATTACACCACGGCTGTGAATACAATTATTAGTTTAATTAATAATATAATTGTTAACCTACGGCGGATAAATACAAACCGTTTTGTTTCGTAAATAAGCATGGCGTTAATCGCTTTTTATGTATGCAAGTGAACGTACTTATTTTCTTAAATATAACGCAGTTCATCTGAAAGTCAACTCGAACCACAACATAAAATTGATGATTGGTTGTGAACGTATTCATACACCTAGATGTACTTCATCATGACAGGGGAATAGACAAACCTTTAATAAAATAACATTCCGAATGTTAAGCTTTCTTGAAATACCGCTATACAATAGTTATCCAGATTTGTGGCGTCAAAGTAATTTAATATGCCCGTACCTCGTCAAAATATAAAGAGAGCTTATAGTTGTATTTATTTTTAAGGTTTACATGTTTATCAGTTTGCTCCTCTCCGAAGAGAGAGAGGTCAAGAGCAACCTCCGCGCAGTGATTTGACGGGAACCAGCATAGCTGGATCAAATCCCTGCCATCATAAGCAACCACGTGTAAGTGAGAGCAAGGAACGACAACTCTGCATGGAGATTGGGTCAAGAGGTGTGCTCCCTTCGCTGCGTCTAGTGATTCAGAGTATCTTTATCGTTCTCAAGACGCTTGCTGTTTACTACACTTGCCCAGTAATCGCTGTAATTCGTTGTATCTTTTTTTCTTATTATCAAGTTCATTACGCGTAAGCTTAACCCATTTATGCCTAGTGGACTCTCCCACCCTTCTAAATTGGATCAATTTATTTCCAAAATTAGGGGTGTCTGGTATATTTATTTCTATATTTAGAATATTTCTCATAGCAATTCCTTTAAGCAAACAGCGCAGACCCAGATGAGACGCCGCATCATGCGGCGTCTCATCTGGATCTACGCTGTTTGCAATGTCCTATTTTCAAGACGCTAGGCATAAATGGGTTAACTGTAATACAAGTTACGTTACCTGTATTATTAGTCAGTACTAAAATTCATAGTTCTTTAATAGGTAGTTCTCAGGTTGAGGAAAATACGAGTGTTATGAAGCTTGAATATCGTGCTTACAATTTAAAATTCAATATTAATAAAGATTACTCTTAGTTAAATGTTGATGGCTAGGATATTGTTTTTTCGAACATAAGCATTACTAGGCATTTATTAATGGTGCCCATAAATCTTTAAATCAGGACGTCCGATAATTGTCTTACTATTACATATAAACGCGTATTGCTTTTACCAATGCACGAGGACGCTTATTGCTTTTACCAATGCACGAGGACGCTTTAGTGAAGAACCTTTTAATAACTTACGATTCATTTGATCATTAAATCACGAAGACAGAGCCGTGATAAACGTTTGTCTACTTTTCGTTTACTAGTCTCTTGGGCTTGCCTTTATAATTGCAGAATTTTTCATTTGACTATATATATTAATTTGATAATGTACAGGGTATAAGACCGTACATTTTCTGAATGTTTGTGTCTAATCTGCAGTAGAAAATTACAATTAAGAGACACTTACAAATTATGTATTTTATATGGGCCGTGCTCTGTGGATAGAGTGTTAAATGCATGTGCGTAAAGTGTCGTCCCAGATTAGCCTGTTCAGTCCGCACAGGCTAATCAGGGACGACACTCTCCGCCTTTACTGTGAACGAAAAATGTCATACAAGCGGAAAGTGTCGTCCCTGATTAGCCTGTGCAAACTGCACATGCTTATCTGGGACGACACTTCACGCACATGCATTTAACCCCCAATTCACAGAGCGCGGTTCATATGTACGCAAAGAAGAAATGTTGAATGTTTGCCGTTCCTTTTTAATACTACACAACTATGGATGTTAATTCTTAAACTCGCTATTTGGCTATGAACAGTTGTACTGAAAGTCATGAACTATATGTTTCACTGGACTTTAAGAGTGCACATATATGCATGTGTATTCAATAGGTTGTATACGCGGTATTTAATAGACTATATTTATCAGTAGATTGATATTATTTAATAAAAAATTAATGATATGTACGTCCTTAATATGCTGCATTACTACTGTATTGACATACTAGGTATCATTTAATTTTATGTGTTTATCAAGATTTATTAATGCAAGTGTTGATGTTGAAACACTTTTCATGCGTAGAGGAATGCCTGTAAATTTGCGACTTTATGTTTAACCATTTGCATTTAGTATCCGTCAGTGAACATAACATTAATTTTATATATCTGTTGTTAAGTTTCCAATTACGTTCGAACGCTTAAAATTAATTAGCAGATGGTAATTTCCCGATTGCTACAGTAATTAACTGTGTAATAGATTAGAGTGAATTTCGGTAAAATAATTTTAAATGTCGCCGTTTCGGTGTTGATTGGGTTAGGGTTACATGCATTGCTTTTTTTTGAGTAATTGATTTAACAATAAAATAATTCGTTTTAATAGTGTTTTATTTAATAAATTATTTAATGTTTAATCAACACGCGAACTTCTATTTTGAATGAACACGTGAACTTGTTTTCTGAAAAAAAAACAACCTGTTTCATAAAATTGCATGTACTTTTTAACAAACATTTGTATGTCTTCTGGACTTGAAAGAATAGGGGAAAATAAAAACAATCCTGGCAAATGCATCTTTGATTTATTTCTATCTATTCACATAATTGTAGAGTGGAATTTAATGGCATAGAGCATTATACAATGCAAATGCATAAATAAAAACAGACATTTATTAGAAAGCTAATTTTATGGCAATGATAGTAACAATATATTAATATTCTTAATAGTTTGTTTGAAGCAAGTTTTTTTCTATAGAATATTGTAAAAAATGAACCAAATAAAACAAGAAAAAACGCGCACGCTTAAAATATACCGTTTATGACTTATTAGTTTTAATTATGCATGCACAAAGAAATGATCATTCGGATTATTAATCATTCGGATCGTATTTGCAATATGCAACTAAGATATGTCGATGTAAATAGTTTAAGCTTTATTTATTCAGTTTATAATTTTATTAGTAAGACCTTATTAGTTTTTGTCCGTTGTTTATATGTATGGAATGGATGTTAAAAGCTGTGTTTTCGTTATGGGTACTGCGTGTAATTGTCAAGTGTTTCAAATTCAATGCACGAATGCTTATATATTACATTACAATAGACTTTGATGTTAGAATCACTAAAAATAAGCGGTACAAACAAAACGCGTATTATCGCAATTTAAACCGCATGTGCCACAACGTTCCTAGCCAATATGTTTGTGTTGTTGTCGAGATGGGTGGCGCGGTAGTCGAGTGGTAACACACTAGTCTACCATTGCAGAGGTGCCAGGTTCAATTCCTGGCCGGGGCACTGGAAATATCAGAAATGCTTCAAGTGTTTCCCACCCAAATAGAGATGTACTGGTATGAAACCCAGGTAATACACTCGTGTATCGGTGCTTTACACTGATCACGTAAAAAGAACCAAGGGATCTGTTCGCAAAGAGCTAGGGTATCGCACACGGATTCCTTGTATCTAAATACTGTACCTTCTGATTGCTGAAACCAAAAGGACCCAATTGGAAATAGGTGCGTGCACTTTCATGGATTATCCTTGACTGCAAGGTCAAAAGAAAAACATACATACATACATACATACATACATACATACATACATACATACATACATACATCCATTCATCCATCCATCCATCCATCCATCCATCCATCCATCCATCCATCCATCCATACATACATACATCCATCCAACCATCCATCCATCCATACATACATACATACATACATACATACATACATACATACATACATACATACATACATACATACATACATACATCCATCCATCCATCCATCCATCCATCCATCCATCCATCCATCCATCCATCCATCCATCCATCCATCCATCCATCCATCCATCCATCCATCCATCCATCCATCCATCCATACATACATACATACATACATACATACATGCATGCATGCATGCATACATACATACATACATACATACATGCATGTATGTATGTCATGCATGTATGTATGTATGTATTTCGTCATGTTTTGCAATTGTTAACGCTGTTATAAATTATACTATCTTATGACTATCATGTTTTTTTTATTTCTTCAATTTAACTGTTCACCTTCCCATTTTCATATGTTGTATACAAGTTCAATGTTTATATACTAAGGTAGAAAATACGGTATATATTAAATCAAGATAAACAATGCTCTTATAGATGAAATATCGTTTATGAAATCGCGAAAACATATGATCACATAAAATTCAAATATTGTTTTTTTATAATCACGTGTATAATAACACAGATGTAAGTTTCTGTAATTGCAATTTTAAAATTATTTAAATGAAAAGATGTGGATTGTTTTCATTTGGTATGAAAAATACAAAAGTGTCATCACAATTATATAATGTATTAGTATGCATGTTTACACATGTGTGTGTTGATGTGTTATCGATTAAATATATAATATATTTCACATTTATTTTATGTACGGCAAAATATAAACTGTAACTAATATTTTGGACGACAGTAACATAAACTGCGATTTATGGGTATATAATCTAAGAATAACAACAAAAACGTTGTTATAAAATGGTAAACTCGCGTATTTCAGTATATCAACTGTATTTTCGCGGATAATAGAACTGGAGAGCCTGAGACTATATTGTCTAAGTGTATAGATGTTCACGGTATTGTTTTTCCTCTTTCAAAGTTGAATTAAGCAAACCGATTGAACACATCACACACATGATTTATCTGGCGTCTTGTTTTTCGTTGTATTTACTTTGTTTGATTGCTTCGGTCAGTGCATGCCTTGACTACACGGTTAGCACCATTTACATTCTTTGTTCATGCCAATTATTGAAATATTTAAACGAATCAATAGTAATTCGGAATATATGAATTTAAATCTACAGAAACATAATCAGAGGATAAAGTCTTCTTAATACTCGCTAGTCATTTATTTAGGTAAAGTGACTACCTGCGGCCTACATGCAACGCGACATTCCCTGTCGATCAACTTCTCTGTATAAATGAAAATCGCTTTGAAGATACGGTCCAAGCAGAAAAAATAATTCCAACATGAAAATTGAAAGCTCTGTTATTACATTCCACAAACCACTGAGCATTTAATGTTATTTTTATAGGCCACATTATCAGTCATTTTTCACGAAAACAATAATCTAACTTCTATTAAGCCAAATATTGCCGTATATTTCTGAATACCCGCGCTACTATGTAACAATTGTGTCGCGTCACTGGACTTGTATCGCATGCGGCAAGGGTTGCTCCTGACCAGACAGCGCATATTTATATGCGTACTGCATGTAAACAGAATCATGAAGCCTGTCTTGCATTTATCAGCGGTTCGTGCTTTTCTTTCTAAGTTCGAAGTATATGACGCATTTAATTATAAGCTATATCGATTGGAGAAAAAGGGCATCGCTGCAATTGTCACGAAGCGCTATAGAGAAATAACTAGTTCGCTCTTCAGCATCAATGGTAATCTTCTGAACTGGAAAATGATCTTAGATTAATTCAGCATTGTTATTTTCCCTGTAGACATAACATGAAAGGATGTCTTTTCCACAACTAACTTTCAAGTTCTCTCAGGATTTGTTATTATTGCTTGGGTTTCTAGTGAATTTAATATTTCACTTTATTATGCCACGACAGCGCATTTACGTTGGAGACGCTGACATGATATTTTAAAGTGTTATCGGATACCCATCCGATAACAGTTTTAAGCTCCGCCCATCAATATCCGTTTTAAAACTCCGCCCATATTTGGTTTACTCAATGATTTTTTTTAGCGTTCCATGTTTTAGCCCCGCCCATTCTGAGAACTACTTTTTTGTAGGCGTGGTATGTCGCTTCTTTGATTTAAATGGAAACAAACAGCGATTCATATTTTATTCAGAAGTTAGAACATTAATAAACAATAAGTTGTTTTTTTAAACAAAACTAACACTTTATTAAGTATATATCTATAGGGAAATATAAATTAAATGAGCATTAATCAATGGAAAAAAATTAAACAAATACAAATGTGCACCGCTAGCCTACCATTCATTGGCTGCAGATGAACACAATTTAAAACAGTAATGATAAACATTTAAAACGTAACACAAATATACTTAACACGTTTTAAATAAAATATGACAGATTTGATCAAGTTGAAGAAGAATTTATGACAAATATTCACTAAACATCTCGTCTAAGATTATATAAAAAAAATTAACTAATACTTTACAAATGCTTTCCTTTTTTGTGTCATTCTTATAAAAAGCAAGGCAAACAGGTGAATAGCATACACAATGAATTAACATTGACAAAGTAAAATAATTAATACTTGATTGAGATGCTTTGCTAATGCCTGCCATGCCTAATAATACATGACAATTTCAATTTTTAAGTGTCTGAAATCAAACTTTCACAAAAAAAAATGATTCTATCTCCACAACCAAACAGGAAATTTGTGTGGTCAACCTGAAAATAAAATAAAGATTCCTTTAGAAGAAAAAACATCATCAAACATTCATTGCATAACTGCTTTAACCCTTTCAGTGCTGGAACCGAATTTTGAAGGCCTTTGCAAACAGTTTGGATCCAGATGAGACGCCACAAAACGTGGCGTCTCATCTGGATCCAAACTGTTTGCTATTCTGATAGTTATCTTTGAAAAAATTAAGAAAATGCTTATTTTACAAATTCAGCAGACGACATTTTAGCAGACGACAAATTTCCCAGCATGCAAAGGGTTAAAAATAAAAATCCAGATATATAATTTGTATTAAAATTGAAACTTTATAAATATAGTGACATATAGATTTATAACATGTTCAGATAAAACAATTACATAAATACTTTCAAAAATAAATTTGTTGACAAAAAAGAATTACCTTTACGACAAATTAATTAGATGGGTTGATGTGAAGCTGTGCCGGGATGCAGTTGGGGGGGGGGGAATATCTCGAGTTGGTTGAGAGGCAGAGAAAGACTCGGACAAGTGCAACTGACGAGGGTAGAACTGTGCCGCCAAGAATTTTGGTAGATATCATCACCCATGGAATGTGTGGTCGCAACTTTCTGCCATTAAAAGAAAAACATTTCATATTATAATAAAATAAAACAAATCCAACAGGAGATAACATTTCAAAATAGAGTGTTTTAATAACATTTTTATTGCACAACTTGAACAAATTACAACTTTAATAGACACAATATTATTAATACAAAATGAAAATGTATAAACTCCACTTTATATTAAAATAATTAAGAATTTCTTTTAACTTAAAATATTTTTATTATGGACTCAGGGCTTTTTTTGCTTATTAAGGGAATATGTGTTTGTTTTCCTAATTTGAGAAATTTGCGACTCAAATTTTCACAATTTAAAGAAGTTCGGGACTCAAATTTTCACAATTTAAAAAAAGTTTGCAACTCATTTTTTCACAATGTTGATCTGTGGGCGACACAATTTTAAACAGTTTTCGACACATGTTTTCAAAAAAGTTGCACAGCGCGCAACTCATTTGTTCACAGTTTTCAACAGTGAATTTTTTTATGAACAGTGCGTGACTCAATTTGTTTACAATTTTGAACAGTGTGCAACTCATTTTTTAAAATTGTGAACAGTGCGCGACTCATTTTTCCACCATGTTGAATAAACAGTGCGCGACTCCTTTTTTTCCAAATTTTGAACAGTGCGCAAATCATTTTTACAAATTTTGAACAATGCGCAACTCATGTGTTTTCACAATTTGAAAAGTTTGTGACTTATTTTTTTGTAATTTTGAATGAACAGTGCCCCACAAAATTGTCCCCCATTTTTGAACAGTGCGCAAATGATTATTCCAAATTTTGTACAGCGCGTGACATGATTTTTTCACAATTTTGAACAGTGCGCAACTCATTTTCCCACAATTTTGAATGAACAGTGCATGCTTATTTTTTTGCAAAAATTTGAACAGTGAGCAACTCATTTTACAAATTTTGTACAGCGCTTGACTCATTTTTTCAAAATTTAATTTATGAAAAGTGTGCGACTCATTTTTCCACAATTTTGAAATCATAATGAACAGTGGGCAACTAATGTTTCCCACAATTTTGAACAGTGCGCGACTCATTTTTTCAAATTTTGGTACAGTGCGTGTCTCATTTTTTCACAATTTCGAACAGTGCGCAACTCATTTTTCCACAATTTTGAATAAACAGTTCGCGACAGTAGAACAACTGGCACTGATCATTGGTTCATCAGCATGAGAATGGGTGTAAAAAAATGGCACAAATAATGAAACATGTGTGTTTAAGTATGCATACATAACAATGAAACTTACCAACTATTCGGACAGGAAACATATGGTGCAGAAGCTGCGGGATTCAGCATGCTCTCCCACTGATATTATGCAGATCAGTGGTCAAACTGGCAGTCAACTTATGTTGGGATTTCCCAATTGTTAAGATATTAACCTCAGCAATCTCCAAACACAAACATGTTCATTTATTGTCAGTCAAACAGCAATTAATCCATCATGTCACCGTGACAGTCTCAAAACACGATGCAAAACCAAAGCATTTTCGTTTCGTCTAACACACAGCTGGTAACGTCGCTGAATATTGCACAAAAGCAGCTTCATTATGAAGTTCCAGCGACTCGAAATACACGTTCCCCACCCACTTTGATTTCGCATGTGAAGGCCTGTTCTTTGGGGAAAACTGTGAACATCTCACAACTAAACGTATATTACGGAGATGGACAAGTTGAAAAATAAATCACTATTATCACTTCCAAATTGCACACTACGTGAAAATCCCGTTCCATTTGATTATTGTATTTATTGTTTGAAATTTTCACTCTACACATTCGCTTTGAAAATAGCGGTTGGTGTGTACTCTTGGAAGTACATGTCGAATGTGTTATTGTAAAAAAAATATTGGTATTGTGTTTTTAGTGCAGAAATTGTTCTTTTAAGTTTCGATTTCTCGCTATAGTTTTTGTATTATGTGCGTTTAAATTTGATTGATTGTTGCTTACTTTCGAACTATTTTTTTATGTGTAAATATATATGCATAGACGCTAGCGGATGTAATCAGGTTGCTACTAATTTGCATATTTATCAATGAATTTAGCGGTTGTTTGTTTTTGTTTGTTTTGTGAATATTTTCTTATTTACTTTAAAATGTGGCATAATAAATAGAATATATGGTTGGTGACTTTTGATATCATGTGATATAAGACTCGTCCGATATGGCGTGTGAAAAGGCTCGGCAAGCCTCGCCTTTTCCTACGCCATATCAGACTCGTCTTATATCACATGATATCAAAAGTCACCAACCATATATTCTCTATATACACGCTGTGTATTGTACATATTTGCAAGTATTTGTTCCGCAAAATGTTGCCTAATAATAAAACGTTGTGTCTTATTTTCTGAAATTATTGCTTGTTAAAATCGCTCTTGTTTCAGATATCAATACATTAACTGTTCATGTAAATGTCAATTTTAAACTCGATAGAGACCTACTAGAGATTTTGTCTTGATGACTGCAACAGTTTTATTAATACTGAACAATCAGTACTTTGTTTTACATATATACCCCCGTAGAAAGTAAAGGCGATATACTGGACTCACCGTCGCCTGGTTTCCTGGTCTGTATGCCAGTCCTTCCGTTTGTCTGTCTCTAGGCAAATTATTTCAAGAAAATGACCCTTACGCTTTTAATTAATATTCAAACTTGCATAGATTTCATAAGTTATGGATGTACGATTGTATCACCTTGATGTAAAGCATTCTTTGTGGAAAGCAATGATAGATGGATAATACATGTTAACAAGCAATGATAGATGGATAATACATGTTAAAGGGGCCTTTTCACAGATTTTGGCATTGTTTAACTTATTCATTAAATGCTTTATATTGATAAATGTAAACATTGGATCGTAAAAGCTCCAGTAAAAAATCAAGAATAAAATTAAAAAAAGGAAAAGAACATTGCCCGGAGCAGGTTTCGAACCAGTGACCCCAGGAGTCCTGCCAGAGTCCTGAAGTAAAAACGCTTTAGCCTACTGAGCTATTCCGCCAAGTACACATACTTGACGTATTTTATACCTTATATAAGCAATCTTCGTAGTTTCACAAAATTTAACGACAAAAACAGAACTCTCCAAATTATTCAATCGTTTCGCGTTGCAACGCTTTATAATTTTTAGGTTTTAAAATCGTCAAAAGATGCATATAATGGCTATATTAGACCATGGTAAATGTTCAGTATTACTGTTTCCACACAAATATCATAACTAAAACGAAAATTTGCGAATCTGAAACAACTTTTTTCAATTTTGTCAATTTACCAAAGCGTGAAAAGATCCCTTTAACAAGCAATGATAGATGGATAATACATGTTAACAAGCAATGCTAGATGGATACTACATGTTAACAAGCAATGCTAGATGGATACTACATGTTAACAAGCAATGATAGATGGATAATACATGTTAACAAGACAATGATAGATGGATAATACATGTTAACAAGACAATGATAGATGGATACTACATGTTAACAAGACAATGGTAGATGGATACTACATGTTAACAAGACAATGCATCGTATGATTCCGTTTTAACACAACGACAATAATCAGGCTTTGTAATGGAAGAAGTTCATTCATAAGTGAATTTAAACTTCTTGCATAGTTTATAAACTCAAGCATTTATATATCAACTGTGCTCAGGCGTTACTATTATACATGCAATTGTTGGCACCCATATTTGTGAAAACGTCTTCGTATATGACATTTTATTGAGAATATTGTATTACTCGTCTCTAAACGCGTTAATAATACACACGGACAAGATTTATGGCTCTTATTCTATTCTATCACATACTGTTGCGTAAATAAAGAACGTCGTTGATTTTAAATAACGGTTCTAAATATCTTTGGAACTGATCGACACTAAAACGTCAAATTGCAATTCATTAATAGCGAACACGCAATAATGTAAAATAAAATTACTACTAAAAGCAAATAGATGCTAGCTGTTTCAACGAAACAAAACTCCCCAAACTAAGCATCGCGTGACCGTTAAGCGTTTTAATACAGAAAACCGTGGTAGGCAATTCCCAAATTATGAAGGCAATCTTTATTCCATTATCAGAAAATGATATTTCCTTTCACCATAGTCGTTTGGTCTGCACGATAGCGTGGTTTACGGATCCTGCCAGCACGTAAATAATTTTTCAAGACAGTTTATTGATTTTAGCGTGACATTCCGTTGAATTGTAGGCGCTGTGTCTCTTTACACTTGAAGCTTAGAGGCGAAGCGAGGCAGACGCATCGGTTTGTTTTCTTGGAATGACAGAGCATTAACTGTATTAATTGGATGAGTGTTTGTTTAGCGTGAAGTTCGTGGATCATTATGATTATGTCATATTGACCTGTAAGCCATTAATGTAGTTTTGTACGGATGCTCTTTACAGAATTGCATACATTATGTTCAGTTTTCAGTATATCTGTCGCTGTTGTTAGTTCTATGAATGGCTGCGTGTCTAAAAATATAATTATATTTCAAGCTTTCCTCGTGCTTTGTTTTTGCCTTTATTGTTTTGACATATGCATTATTTACTACTCTGCTGTTCTATATTTTATGAATAATTGACCGCTTGCCTGATATAAAAGTCTCCTGGATTTTAACACTGATATCTGTCCTGATGGATTATCTTAAGTTTAATTTCTTGTTACATCTAAGCAAGCTATCAAAGGTATGTCAAAGTTATAGCGGAAAGTTTGAGGCTTAACGAATCGTTTATTTTTCTGCGGTGTTCCTTTTCATAAACCATTATGTTAGTTCTGTAAATAAATATTATTGATGACCGTTAAAACAACACACTGTTTGTGCCATTTGTTTACATATACCGTAACCCAATGACATTAATCGAGTAGTGTACATTTTTCAACTGGCGGTTGAAAACATCTTTCAGTGGTACATGTGTTGATAAAAATAAAACACATACAAACGATTTATGAAGGTTTATTATTTGTTGATCATTATTAACACATTGATTTATACAGTTGAAGAATTAGTCTGATGTAAACACCTATTCTATTCGATAGCACACTGTTTTAAAATAATGCAAGGCACTTAACAAAGTGAGATACATGTATATCAACTCATAGACCGAGCATTGTTTCAAGTTGTATTGGAACAATAGTTTGGTACATAACGCTTAACTCTTTTGGATTTCAGCGAAAGATGGAATGATCTACAACACTTAACCCATTGATGTCTAGTGGACTCTCCCATCCTTCTAAATTGGATCAATTTATTTCCAAAATTAGGGATGTCTAGTATACTTATTTCTATATTTAGAAAATTTATTACTGAAAATCCTTTTAGCAAACAGCGCAGACCCAGATGAGACGCCGCATCATGCGGCGTCTCATCTGGGTCTACGCTGTTTGCAATGTCCTTTTTTCAGGACGCTAGGCATAAATGGGTTAACATAACGGAAAGGTGTTTCTGTTAAAATGCATTGTATTTTCGTTAATACCAACACATTTCGATGTATGTTAAGGTGGATGTGATATATTCTCATGATATACACTAGCCGAGTGTTTTTGTCGCGAAGATAACCGACTGATTGAGAACGCATTTAGCTATAATTACCGATGTTTTATTGGTTCACTGTGATATGATTGACGACGAACATAAATAGCGTATTGCATTAATATATCAGGCGTGTTTATACATGTGCCCAACCATATTTGCCAATAACTATCACATTAGCAATACAACACATGACATAAAGAAGGAACAACTTGTTTGGTTCAGGAAGGAGAAATAAGTATGAAGAAATCGTCCAACATATATTATATCTTACTAGACTTTAAATTGTCCACACATTTTTATTTTTACCCATTTATGCCTAGTGGACTCTCCCATCCTTCTAAATTGGATCAATTTATTTTCAAAATTAGGGATGTCTAGTATATTTATTTCTATATATAGAATAGTTCTTACAGAAATTCCTTTAAGCAAACAGCGCAGACCCTTATATACGCAGCATCATGCGGTGTCTCATCTGGGTCTACGCTGTCTGCCAAGGCCTTTTTTCTAGACGCTAGGCATACATGGGTTAAACTTGCAATATCATAAAAAAGGAACCACATGATTGTTTTTCGAATATCTTTTTGATTATAATTAAGCCGTGTTCTGTGAAAAAAGGGTTAAATGAATGAGCGTAAAGTGTCGTCCCAGATTTGCCTGTGCAGTCCACATAGGCTAATCAGGGACGACACTTTCCGCTTTTATGGTATTTTTAGTTAAGGAAGTCTCTCCTTACCGCAAATCTATTTAAGGCGGAAAGTTTCGTCCCTGATTAGCCTTGCGGACCTGGGATGACACTTCGCGCACATGCATTAAGTATACGGAGGAAACGGCCTTGAGAGCGTTTCAAATCAGCCTTGGGCTTTCTATGCAAACGAGCTAAAATAAATTAGCTAAATGTTACGAACTTATTTATATTTCACTAGTTTAGTATATCACATGCGCATTCTCGTATGCTGGAACAGGTCAGCCTTAGTCCACATGGTCTCAGTTTATCAACATTTATGGTATTTTGCATCACTTAAAGTTGAATACGCAAACCGATTAAAGACGTCATCAACATATATCCCCAGCTATTTGTGTTTCGTTATATTTACTTATGTAAATTTCTACGTTCACAGTAAATGCTACTATAGATTCAACTATCAGTGCTATTGTAACTATATGTTGCAGATACTAATTAGAGTCGCGTTCTCAGAAAACTGGCATAATGCATTTGCGTAAAGTTTCGTCCCAGATTAGCCTGTGCGGTTCACACAGGCTAATCAGGGACGACACTTTTCGCTTTTATGGTATTTTAAGTTTCAAGGAAGTACTTCTTTACCGAAAATCAAGTAAAGGCGGAAAGTGTCGTCCCTGATTTGCTTGTGCGCACTGCACTGGCTAATCTGGGACGACACATTACGCACTAACATTATGCCCAGTTTTCTGAGAACGCGACACATTATTATTCGTATATTCAAACGAATCAATAGGCATTTAGCATAAAAAACTCGAAACTACAGGCACATAGTCAGGAGATGAATTGGTATTAACCCATGTATGCCTAGTGGACTCTCCCATTCTTCTAAATTGGATCAATTTATTTCCAAAATAAGGGATGTCTAGTATATTTATTTCTATATTTAAAATATTTCTCACAGAAATTCCTTTAAGAAAACAGCGAAGATCCTGATGAGACGCCGCATAATGCGGCGTCTCATCGGGTTCTACGCTGTTTGCCAAATCATTTTTTCTAGAAGCTAGGCATAAATGGGTTAATAACCGCTAGCATTTTATTTAAAGCAAGTAGCAACCTGCCTGTAGAATTCAACAAGCCATTTAATGCTAAGTTTACATCTGGCCACGATCTCCCCGATTAAGCCAGAGGCTAAAAAATCGGGAAGCTCTACGATTAAATGGTATGCTCCACGTTCTGTAACGCTTCCTTACGAAATCAGCACGTTTTGTTGCTACGATCGAGCCCACGATTTGCATCACGTTCTGTTACGCTTTGTTTCGATCAACACGATTGGCTTCCACGCTCCACCACGTTCCGTTACGTCCTGTTAAGATCTCCCACGACAAAGCCGCTTTGTTGCGATCTCCTGCGATTTGACCTACGATTTGAGATTAGAAAATGAATCGGGGCAATCGTGGTGAAATGTAAGTTTGATTTAAAATCTGTCCCGATGCCCACGATGTCCTCGATTTAACCACGTTCCGTTACGCTCCCCCACGATCACCCCGATTCGACTCCACGCTCTGTTACGTTCGCCACGATGCTCTGGAATCGGGGACATCGTGGTAATCGTGGCCAGATGTAAACCTAGCATAATGCCTAATATTTGTATACTCAACAATTACGATGCAGCGATGGTTTGAGCAAATCATTTTGGTTTAACATAGTATGGCAAGTCTTTAAGTTCCTCAAACATCTGAGCATTAAGTGTCCTGTTTATGAACACACCGTGTAAAGCTATGTTGCTATTTAGCAAAAAAAACTTTCTTGATAAACACAATAATATTAGTTTCATTAAAGAACGTATTGCTTTATTTATCTGGGGAAATGCTAGTGTTACTATAAAACAATTTAGAAGTGTTATGCGAAAATGCGTGTTATACCTTATGCAGCAATGTTTGCTCCTTACCGAATTGTGCGAATAAGCGGCTGCGTATGATACTCGATAATTATTGTGTAGTTGTGCAAGCAATTGTGTTAATTTGTTATTGTATAATTAACAGACTCAGTAAGTTGTATAACGTTAACGAAAAATATGTTGTGTTGTTATACCTATGAACCTGTCGGAAAAGTATGTGTATGATTTGGGACGATGTACTGTTGAGCAAGTCTGACGAAACTTTCTGCCTGCCTGTCAGAATCACGAAATTGCAGTTCGTGTCTTTCTATGTTGCTATCCTAGCGGTTCTTTCTTATTTCGAGTGTATGACACATTTCATTAAAAGCATTGATTTTGGAAAAAGATGCATCGCTTCATTTGTCGAGAAGCGCTATAGCAAAATAACTAGCTTGCCCTCCAGCGTCAATGGTGATTGTCAGAACTGTAAAATGATCTTATATTAATTCAGGTTTGTTATTTTTCCTGTCGCAATAACTTGAAATGATGTGTTTTCAAGACCTTTTTTCCGGAGTGTTTCTCAGAATATGTTGGTAACGCTTGGGGTTCTGGTGAATTTATTATATATTAATATACGAACTATATTTAACATTTTTGCAAATATTTGTTACGCGTAGTATTTCCTTATCATTAAATCTAATTTTCATATTTTCTGACAATCTCGTTTTTGTCATCACTCTTGTTATATGTACAATTACTACTTCTGTTTATGCCAAATTTTTTTTAAACTTGATCGAGATTTATAAGCGATCATAGACCACATATGCCAATACTATAATTTGGTCATCATTACATTCCACAATAAAATAAATTATGTAAAATCAATACATTGTTTTTCATGTATACCTCCATACAAAGTGAAGACATAACACTGGAACTAAGCATTGATGCTTGTCCGTTTGTTTGTTCCTCCATCTGTGTGTCCTAAGCCATATTATTTTCGGAGACGTTCTCTTACATTTTTTCTTACGCTTTGCAAAGTACATTATTCAAACTCGCATTGATTGTACATTATGGTATGACGTTGTGCATGTAGGATTTGTATCAGCATACGTTAAACATTACACGTTTTATGTCACTCTTTGTAAATTGAGACAGTTGTAGATTGTTCGTTAACATTTTTATTTTTACTTAACACGTCATTAGCAAACATACATCTCTCATACTAATATGTTCAGATGGTATTTTTGGTAAGAAATAGTGTCTAGTGGACCTCTAATTACTGTCGTTAAATCATGATCATGGGGTAAAAATGTGCAACACCCATGGAACAACTAGTTAATACAGACTTATTGAACAAAATAACTCCTCAAGATTACTATTTGGAAAGATTACAACGTATTGTGTTTCTTTACAGTTCTGTTAAAGTATAGTCCATTCATTACATGTCTTATTTGAATTAAAATATCTGCAAGCGGCGTTGGCGAAGTTTTGGTTTGAGACGGGGATACAATCTTCACTACTGCGCATGCTTTAGAAAAGGAGACAGTTCCAAGATGCTCATTTTGATGAGGCTAAACAACACACATCAGTGTACAAACGTAATGCAATCATCATGTTTGGAACGTAACCCATATCGGTTGATCAATGCCCATTTCTTCAGACTGTAAGTGAGTAGTTTATGAAACGTATTTGCATTATTTCCAATGTTTAATTTCTACATTGGGTCCGTTTATTCGTGTAATTGTAATTGTATTAAGAGCATTATAACGCCCATGCATTTTCTGGATGCTGAATAAAAAATTTTGTTTAGCCAACGATAGTAAACAATTAATACTTACAACAATAAATGCCAATACATCCTGTTTAGGTTGGCTTCTTATTGACGAGAAACAAATATTTAAGCTTATTCACCAACGAGTAATGCCTTTATTTATTTCATTTTTAGAAAAGAATGACTGAGGGCTAGTTTGTAATGGAATGTTTGACAAAGTCCAAATATGCATATTTCTACTCACCATTGGTTATAGTAGTCTAATCACATATTTCTCAATTCGTCTTTAATATTGAAATGTAAACTAAAAAACTAAACGCGAAAGGACGCTATTTGTTTCAAAGAAACAAACGTCTTCAAAACTTAGCTTTCCGTGGCCATCAACCTTTTAAGTACAGCTTACCATAACATGCAATTCCCAAAGTAATTAGGGCATTCAATAAACCATTATTTGAAGATGATATTTCCTTTCGACCTAGACGTTTGGTCTGCACGGTAGCGTAGATTACGGTTCTTGCCAGTTCCTAAATAATATTCATAACCGAATATTGATTTTAGCGTTAAATACAACTGAATGCAAGACGCTGTTACGCTTTTCACTTGAAGCACAGCAACAAGTTGAGGCTGCCGCATTGTTTTGTGTTGATTGAATAACAGAACAGTTACTTTATTATTTGGATAAAAGTTTGTTCATCGTATAGTTCTGGACCATTATGCCTATGCTGCATTGGTAGGTAAGCTATGCATGTAGTGTTTTACAGATGCGAAATGCAGAGATGCATGTTATGTTTCGGTTTGAGTATATTTGTCACTTGTTCGGTTTGATAAATGATAACTTGTCTAAAAACAGTTTGTCGTAATATAAAAATCTGTCCTTGGTTCATTATCCCTATTTGTTTACATATTATTGCATAAACTATATCTATAATGACCTCTGGCTTGGAGGGCTTGAACGGAAGAAATCGTGATTCAACAAGGCGATTCACGTGCCGTTCAAGCCTGTTATGTGTTTTTCATATCCATAACTGGTCCACGCTCAGTTACTTCAACGACTTTCCAATCATACATGGGAAACTGAAATAAGCACCAGTTCCCTAATGCATGCCGGGATAAAGGCAATTAATATTTCAATCCACTTTTCAAAGTATACCATCTGCAGTCTCTTGACAACAGCTTTCTTTAATTGGCAACGTCCATCAAGTTAATATTATTTACTCAACACTTTCACAAGACAATGCTGTAAATGTAAGTGTTTATTTACTTTCAACGTTCCTGCTGTATGCTTAAAATACTTCAGTGACAAAATGTTGGCAGTATTTATATTTAGAAAATTTAGTTGGAACGAAATACGATAGACTTGTACGAAAGAAACATTTATGAAAACAATGACTTATTCTGACGATTTATTTATCCGTCACGACCAGTGAATTCCAAAATAATTCCTCATTCCTTATTTTGC
Source organism: Dreissena polymorpha (assembly GCF_020536995.1). NCBI lineage: Eukaryota > Metazoa > Mollusca > Bivalvia > Myida > Dreissenidae > Dreissena > Dreissena polymorpha. Next base: position 31,836,570 of record NC_068363.1, read on the forward strand.
GCGGCTGCATTTCAAATTTTCATTAACCCACTGTTTGATAATATTTAAATCTAAAACTGCCTATCCGAAGGTAAAGCTTCGTCATTTCCGATGATGACCGAGTGAGGCATATGTAAAACACAACCTTGAACCATATGACGTCATATGAAATAATCGAATTATTTTGTCGATGTAGAATAAACAAGTATTGTTTTCAATGTTATTTTAATTTATTTTGGTATGTGTGATGTGTTTATGCAATAATAGCGAAAATACACATTTTCTCGGACGTGTTGATCACTCGGGCAGGAACGGATTTTTCGAGCGCCCGTAGATAAGTAACCCTGGTTTTATCTGGTTAGTTTGTTGTGGAAGACGTTAGTATATAACGTATTGATACACTTTAAATATACCACATACCTGGTATACAAAAGCCACGCTATATTTGCCAATATTTATAAAGGTAGTAATGAAATAAATTACATGAACGGAAAGAACACAAATACACAATTTTCGATAAACCCTTTGTTTAAATAAAGGTTAAATAAATGGAAAGAAGTCTTCATTTACCTCATTGGCTTTTTCCATTTCGCATTAAACCATTTTTATTTCGAAACAATCGATCTTTAAATAACAACGATATTCGGCGTTGTTAAAATGAAATTCTTTAACTCGAAATAATTGAGATTCCATTTTATCATTACATTTCTTACACGCAGCCGTCTCTTTCGCGTGTGTCTGAGAACAGTTTGCTTGCCAAAGGGTTCCTTCTAACTGAAGTTCATTACAATATGAAGACATAACAAGCCTAATCGATGTTCTCAAACGTGAAGCGTTATTGCGAATTCCCTGTTTAACCCATTTATGCCTAGTGAATCTCCCATCCTTCTAAATTGGATCAATTTATTTCCAAAATAAGGGATGTCAAGTATATTTATTTCTATATTTAGAATATTTCTTACAGAAATTCCTTTAAGCAAACAGCGCAGACCCTGATGAGATGCCGCATCATGCGGCGTCTCATCTGGGTCTACGTTGTTTGCCAAGGCCTTTTTTTCTAGACGCTAGGCATAAATGGGTTAATCCTTCATCGTATATACTGATCGTATGAAATGTTAAATGACCTCATTTAGAATACAAAATGTGTATATTGTTTCAGTCGATAAACAATGAAATGATTATTTTTAAATAACCGACGTGAACATTCTTACCGGATTCGTAACGCCCTTGTGAAGTTCATAAAAATCAAAAGTATAGCTCTTCTGCTACTACTAGTACTGCTGCTGCTGCTGCTGCTGATGCTGTTTCTTCTTCCACTACTGTAGTGTATTTCAACACTGCAACTGCATGTGACATGTGTTTAGTGTAGAACGTAGCGATATGCGTCTACGAGTTTTATGATAGAAAAGAAAGTGTTCCCTAGTTATGATGAATATTTTATGTTAAGTAGCATACAATTTATTATTTGATGCTTTGTAACTTTTGTGATTGAGTGTATAGCGTGAACTTGTTATTCTAAATACTGTTTTTTATAAGTATGGTTTCACATCGTCTAGTACCTCTTTCCTACGAAGACTGTGTAATCCATAATTCATCGGATTGAAATTTAAGGTAAAACTGGTGACATACTTTGATGCGTATACAAATGAAAATACATTGACGACTTTGTGTAACGCCGTTTGCATTTAATCAGAGTGAACCTGAAGATATATTGAAAGATCTGTTTTACAGCTTTCCGTTACAATGAAGCAGTCGATAATTAACCCTTAAGCGCTGGAGTTGAATTGTAAAGGCCTTTGCAAACAGTTTGGATCCAGATGAGACGCCACAGAACGTGGCGTCTCATCAGGATCCAAACTGTTTGCTATTCTGATAGTATTCTTTGAAAAAAATCGAAGAAAATGCTAATTTTAGAAATTCAGCAGACGACATTTTAGCAGACGACAAATTTCCCAGCATGCAAATGGTTAATTATCCGATCATATTGTCATGCTTTCCGAGGAACAAGAGGAATAGGCTTGAGAACAGAAACACTACTTTGTTATGACTTATAAGCTATGCATACGGGTGTCAAACACTTTGGAAGATTTATATTATAATTAAGTCAACCAGTGTGTGTAACTGAAAACATGGCATTCTGACCATGTCAATTTTGTTGGAAATTCCATTTAATACGGAAAACAGCACATACAATTTAATGTGATACTTCTTAGTAAAGTATTTGTAGCAGAACATGTTCGGTAATACAGGCACTTAGGTTATGTAATTTGGCATTTTACTGTTTGATGTACGGCTTTTTCTAAAAATGCATTAGGATGATCTGGATGTGCAGTATATAGAGCTAGGTTCATACCCCAATAATAAATATTGATCGTTGCGGTGACCCCAGATATTAAAGCATATGTTGATGTTAAATTACGCATTTCATACATTGTCTAATATTGTATAATCCTTTGATATTTAATAGAAGACTTGCATTACACATATGATTCTTCTGATAATATTTCCTTTAATTCATTGGCCTGTGCATTTGTTGGTACAAATCTACTTAAGATTCTTAAGCCTGTATAATTGGTGGTACAAATCTACTTTAAGTTTCTTAAGCCTATATACTTGGTAGTACAAATCTACTGAAGTTTCTTAAGCCTGTATAATTGGTGGTACAAATCTACTTTAAGTTTCTTAAGCCTGTATACTTGGTAGTACACATCTACTGAAGTTTCTTAAGCCTGTATAATTGGTGGTACAAATCTCTTTAAGTTTCTTAAGCCTATATACTTGGTAGTACAAATCTACTGAAGTTTCTTAAGCCTGTATACTTGGTGGTGCAACTCTACTTAAGTTTCTTCAGCCTGTATACTTGGTGGTACAAATTTACTTAAGTTTCTGAAGCGAATATTCTTGATAGTACAACTCTACTGAAGTTTCTTAAGCCAATATACTAAGTACAAATCTACTGAGGTTTATAAGCATATCATGCAACTACATAGCATCTTTCTTATTCTTAATTACTGATTATTAAATTCAGAAATTATCAGTTGATCATATGTATATCAACGATTCGATAAATTTCAAAATGTAAAACCACTTCAATATATATATATATATATATATATATATATATATATATATATATATATATATATATATATATATATATATATATATATATATATATATATATATATATATATATGTGTGTGTGTGTTATGAGAATGTGTAAGCTTTTCTTTATCTATTGAAATTACCCTATTTTTTAATATTCGTGTTATTTAACGTGCATTTTTCAACGTTATTTTAAGTAAATTCGCTTTCAGAAAAAGTGCGAAAATATATAGAATCCTTTTGTATGGAAATGTACATTTCCAGAACCACTTTTACCACTTGATCCTTACTATCGATAAGTGCCGATCGCCTCGTGTTTCCATTATTGCATTTGTGAATTGGGCCACTTTGTTGAAGTACTTGTTAACGTATTGAGCTCTGTTTCGGAGAAGAATTATGTTCATACAATGACAGGAGGCTAAATTTAACAAAAATATGACAAGAAAATGTACATATTGACACTGCAAACGTGTACACAATATTTACAAATAGTTTTAAATTGATTGATAGCCATTTGGTATCAACAAAAGACAAATATAAATGTAATATTCATTATGATTGGAGTTGGAATAGATGTATGATACGTGAAATGTTATAACCATGATTTGGTACATATTCCTGTATTTGTTATCTTATACTCGTTTAAAGTAAATACGTTCCGATGATGATAATTTAATACTTTTAATACTTTTACCCTTTATACATAAATATATGATATTTTGTATTGGTTGTTGAAATGAATCAACATCAATTGTATAAGTCCGTATAACGTATTAACGCTATACATATTTTATAGGATCAACATCAGATGTCGTCATTCCTACCACGTACCGCACACACATTTTATAATTGCATGAACGTTACAGCTAATATTTTCGAGCGTAATCCGAACGTTACCTAATTACACGTTCGTTATAACAGGCATCATATTAAAACAACACATTGCAGATCTTCAAAAACGCGATTAATGTATATGCCCTAATGTAAGAATACACTGAACTTAAATTTATTTATAATCTCGGAATTCGTTTTTCGCTCGAGGAAAACTTATTTAAAACGTATATTTCATAATATAATTAAATAAATATGTGCACACCTGTTCATTCGTGAATTTCGTGGTTTTGTGCATATTTAATTATTTAATATGTATAACAGGTATATATAAAAATGTAAGTTAATATAAGTGTTTACAATACCATGATATATATATGTACTCGTACAAAGCTAGGATTCATCTTTTTGCCTAGCGTCCTGAAAAAAGACATTGCAAACAGCGTAGACCCAGATGAGACGCCGCATAATGCGCTGTTTGCTTAAAGGAATTTTCTAAATGAAATATTCTAAATATAGAAATAAATATGGTAGACATCCCTAATTTTGGAAATAAATTGATCCAATTTAGAAGGATTGGAGAGTTTACTAGGCATGAATGGGTTTATCTTTTTGCTGGTCCAATATGGTATATAAGTTGTGCAATGTGTACACACCATTCATTAAATTAACCCATTTATGCCCAGTGGACTCTCCCATCCTTCTAAATTGGATCAATTTATTTCGAAAATTAGAGATGTCTAGTATACTTATTTCTATATTTAGAATATTTATTACTGACAATCCTTTCAGCAAACAGCGCAGACCCAGATGAGACGCCGCATGATGCGGCGTCTCATCTGGGTCTACGCTGTTTGCAATGTCCTTTTTTCAGGACGCTAGGCATAAATGGGTTAAACAAACTAAATTATTTTACACGTTGTAAATATGTTTGAAGATGTGTTTAAATATGGCTATTACTTGGTTAATGAATTGAAAGCAAATGTTCAATAATTAAGAAAACCCAGTAATGTTAGTTGTACAACTTAAGAAAAAAAAAGACAGCGCTTGGTTCAAATACTTCCGCATCACGTGACCGTACAGCGTGACCGTACAGCGTGACCGTACTGCGTGACCGTACAGCGTGACCGTACAGCGTGACCGTACTGCGTGACCGTACAGCGTGACCGTACAGCGTGACCGTACAGCGTTACCGTACAGCGTGACCGTACAGCGTTAGTGACCGTACAGCGTGACCGTACAGCCTTAGTGACCGTGCAGCGTTAAATTCAATGTTGGCGGGAAATTTCTAATTAATGCCATTGTATTATATTATCAGACAATGATATTTCTTGTCAGTATTATTGGTTGGTCTGCGATGTGTGCGGATCGTAACAATTCCTCAATATTGGCCCATTACATTGTATTGATAATGACGTTGTTTTCCGTTGAATGCAAGACGCTCGCTCACTTTTCATTTTAAGATCAACGGCGTATGGAGCCGGTCGTATTGGTTTGTGTTGATGGGATAACAGACATTGGATTTTTTTCATTGGATAAGTGTTTGTTTAGCGTATAGTCTCTGAACCTGAATTTGAAGACCATATCGATTCGGTTTCATTGAGTAAATCTTCCCGGTAAGACATATTATTTTGTTTTGTACGGACAGTGTGAGCGTTCCAAAGACATGTTTTGTTTTCAGCATATTTTTAAACATTTTAATACAACGAATTGTATATAATATATAAACAGTGTGCAATTTCATCTCGTGGTTTCTTGTTTGTATATATGTTTGATATACATTATTAACTTTTTTACTTTGGTTTCATATTGTTGCAAAATGAAGTGGATTGTTCATTTTTATATAAAAATTCATATTCAAAGTATAATTTATTCTTTTATTATTATTTACCATATTCCTTTACTATATATCATATTTATCAGTACCTTTAAGAATCGTCATAACTTTATGCGTAACTGTTTTCGAAAGTCACTAGACACTAATAGCTGTTTGTGAATTTAATTTCTTCGATTTATACCACTCAAACAATACTTCAAGAGTACATGTATATATGTCAACCCATCGATAAATGTATATATTTTATGTCGTCTTGGCATGTGTAAATAACGATTCACATATGTTTTTAAGTGTTATAAATACACACTCATTTATGGAATGTGTTTTAAGAGCGCACTGTTTTGAAATCACACACTTCGCTATACAAATTCGAATATGCTTCATTGTACATACATTCCTGTTCTCTAAACCTGTGCGCCTGCCAATAGTAAACTATGTTTAAAGAACGCCAAATTCCTTCTTAACTCATAACATACTTAAGTGATCATGCAATTAACAATACAACTCCGTGTTTGTGTTTACATTATTCGCGTAAAAGCTAAGCGCATTGATTGATATTTTCCGGGACTAATGCTAATATTTATATCATGCCCTATTAAATGTAATATACAAGCTTATGTCTTATATCGTGATGCTGAAACATTGACCTAGATAGAGCAAGAATTGCATATTTTATTTTTCAGCATATTTAACTACAATCAGCAACCCATATGGGTCTTTTAAAACCAATTAAAATCGTATGTGTTTCATATCCATGCGTTATTCCTATATCAAGATTATTCTGTCATAATAATGACACACAACTTTAAAAGTAATTGTTTTTGATTTATTCACTGTAAAATAATATTAAAAAAGTTCTTTACTAAGATAATGATAATACAAAAGTGGAGTATTTTTATGCAGTTCCATATGAAATTAAAATGACTTAAAACTGCTCCTTCTAGAATATATAGTATAATGCTTTGAACACAAATGGTACACATGATTTCGTCTCAAAACACGTTATTGATACAAACGGGCTATGTTTATGTTCTATAGTTGGTCTTGTTTACAAACACAAATCATTGCATCTAAATAGATAGACGTGAATATGATATACTATTTATTCAATATAAAATAAACTGTGGAAAATCAATACGCCCAATAACAAGATCAAACTATTTAGAGCGACCTTCCAATAATATAAAATAAAAATAAAAACTTAACGCACAAAAATGCTTGCTGATCCTAAGGAATAAATATTTCCAAAACTAAGAAACACATGACCATTAAGCGTTTAAATACATCCTATCATAGCAGGCAAAGCCCAAAGCAATTAAGGCAATACATATTCCATTATCTAAAGATGCTATTTCCTTTCACCATCGTCGTTTTGTCTAAACAGTAGCGTAATTTACTGATCTTGCCAGTTCCTAATAATTTGTCATAACAGAATATTGATTTTAGCGTTAAATTCCGTTGAAAGCATGCCGCTGTTACGCTTTTCACTTGAAGCACAGCGACGAAGCGAGGCAGTCGTATCGGTTTGTGTTTATGGAATAACAGAACGTTGGCGGTATTAATTGGATTAAAGTGTGTGTAGCGGTTAGTTCTTGGGCCAGTATGCTCGTGTTGTATTGACTGGTGAGCTATTAGCCGTTAACAATATTGTCTGTCCTTATTAAGTCATTGACATTTCATTTCTCGTTGAATACTAAGCTAGCTTACTCAGTAATATCAGAGTTCTATATGAGCGTTTAAAAATTACTATTTGTAGCGTGTGTTATTTTGGTTTTTTGTATCTAACCAATATTTCGTTCTGTATCCAGCACGTTATTTATTCCCACGGTGCTGTATATTATTTGATTGTTCAGTCTTATAATGTAGTACACATACATACAAAGTATGTAGTACAATTTTAACAAAACGAGTAACATTAAAACAATAGACTGTGTCAATCGTTTAGATATTACTTATATCACTGATAAGACATATTACTTATATCCTTGATAAGACATATACACATCCATCGTGGATTTTACTTTCTTATTACTGGCGATTCAAACATCCGTTTTAATTGTGCATGTATCGGTTCATATACAACAACATGAAACCGAACTTCCAAAGTTTCATATTTGTAAAATAAATGCGTTTTTTAGTCTAAGAAATAAATCGCAAGTTTACATCCATAATATTCAATAGCTGTTTGAAAATCATGACATGTTCGCAACAATACCAATATGAAATCATAAACCATATTTTGTTTCGTATTAAAGAGGAAGCATACCATGGAACATAACGTTTTATTCCTATAGAATTCCGCGAATACTTACATAAAGGAAAAGTGTTATATTTGAATTTTATTATTTTTTTGTCGGAGCATTTTTTTATACATTTGTAATGGCATGTTTTATTAAATACTTACATAAAGGAAAAGTGTTATATTTGAATTTCTTTTTTTTTGTCGGAGCAATTTTTATAC